>NW_017670931.1:395126-397857 GCF_001879085.1 Nicotiana attenuata
AATCCACTTTGAGCAACCTAGGTAAAGTCTAGAACCACCCAAAATAGAGCCAAAGCCTCCTGGACCATAGTATAGGACGTGTAGTACACACATAGATACAGTTTGGAATGTAGAGTGCCTTTAATAACAACTTCAACATAATAATGCGGGTAGCAGGAAATGATAGTTGCTGCTGGAATATAATCATGAGCACCCCTTACTTTAAGTGAGTTGGCAATATTATTTTATGCACAGGGGTCGACCTTTAGGCTAAAAAAACTTAGGACTCCCTCCTTATTTATTTATGCTTGCTGTTTACAACCTAGTCATTAATAGAACCAACACGATTCTACACGTTGTAATCATTAAAGATTTTGTAGCTGATATTATGTGTTTATGATAAGGACTCTTCGACTTCTATGTTTTCTTTGTTTATTTTGATCACCTAACCTAATTACAAATTCACATAATTTAGGAATGCCGAGACCCATAATTGTAGACCCAAGATGGTCCCCTAACACTTTATCAACCACTTTTAACCATTATGGTTGATTGGAGAACTGATGACAAGTCGCAATAAAGAATGTGCCTATTACTATGAGTGGTATCTGTAGCATATTCACTATCTTAAAGGGTAAAAATTAAGCAGTGCATCTATATTTATATATGTATTGTCGGTCAATGTCCGAGCTCAATGTCAGAAGTTATATATAAGCGTTGAAGCTTAGTCGAACCCAAAATGTGTTCTTTTTGACTAAAGAACTTAGATAGTAAATTAGTGAACAAAAAAATATGTTTAAAAATTAGTGGCAGTGACAAAAAATATATATATATATATATATATATATATATAGCGTTTTTTGGAACCACGCTATACTTTAACGGCCGTTTGGCCAGTTAAGTATAGCGTTTTTTCAAAAAAACGCTATATATATATATATATATATATATATATAGTGTTCTTTAGTAATTAAAACGCTATACATATGAAGTGGGCCCACAAATAATTCTTCTGTGCCTAACTGACATAACAATAATTCAACTAGGTATAGCATTTTAAAAAAAATACTATACCTCAAATAATTGAACCTCCGGATTGATTTTTGCCTTATTTAAAAAGGTGAAGGATTTTGTAAAAATCCATTCACAAACATTTTCAAGTCTTCTGAAAATTTTTCTTTGATAAGTTGTTCTTCATTTTTTCATAATGTCTGAAGAGCGAAGAATTAGGGTTTCATTATTTATTTATTTTTTTTGGGGGGGGGGGGGGGGGAGGTTGTGGTGGCGAATAACTCAGTAAGCTATAGTTTATCTCCATAGTCTCATGTTAAGTTTCCAGTTACAATGGAGTACGATAAATTGGTATCGGTGATATGTAAAAAACGAGTGTGAGCAAACGTTCGGTGAATCTTAAAATAATCGGAAGATATTCGTATTCTGTGACTCCGCAAGGGGTTGCTTGTTATGTTGAGTTTAATATCGAAGACGATGAAACTCTGAGAGATTTTTTGAAGGCTCCGAATGAATATCGGATTAATTATTGAAAATATACGTCAAAGCTGAAGACGTTCTGTGACGACCCAACCCGTCGTCACGTGTGTGACCGCCCCGTTTCCCCCATTTTATGCTTTTTCATGTTTCATTATCAGTATTTGATGTGTTAGATTTGGTTTGGAATGGTTTTGATAAGAAATGAGACACTTAGTCTCTTTTAAGAAGGCTTAAGTTGGGAAAAGTCAACCAGATGTTGACCCTTGTGTTAGAGGGCTCGGATATGAATTCCGATGATTCAGTTAGCTTCGGGGGATGATTTGTGACTTAGGAGTGTGATCAAAAGTGATTTTGCAGGTCCGGAGTAGAATTAGGCTTGAATTGGCTAAATTAGGATTTTGGCGAATTCCGGTCGATAAGTGAGATTTTGATCCGGGGGTCGGAATGAAATTCCGAGAGTTGCAGCAGCTTAGTTAGGTGATTTGGGATGTGTATGCAAAATTCAGGTCATTCGGAGCTGTTTTGGTTGGGGCTTTGATCGAATGCGTGTTTCGGAAGTTTTGGAAGAACTTAGGCTTGAATTCGATGAAAAATGATGGTTTTAGTGTTGTTTGAGGTGTTTTTATGATTGGAACGAGTTTGAATAATGTTATAGGATGTGTTGGTGTTTTTGGTTGAGGTCCCGGGGGCCTCAGGTGCCAACGGGTCATTGGGACTTGTTGACTGCTGGTTGCTGGTATCTGGTTTCCTTCTTCGCGAACGCGAGGGGAGTTTCGCGAACGCGAAGAGGAAAATGGGAGGCTGTGATGTTGGCCTTCGCGAACGCGAAGGGGGAGTTGCGAACGCGAAGGAGTGGGTCAAGGTGCTACACGAACGCGGGAGAGTAACCGCGAACGCGTAGAAGGAAAATTGGGCCTGGGGGCATTTGGCCTACGCGAACGCGAGACTTGCTACGCGAACGCGAAGGACCTGGAAATTGGCCTTCGCGAACGCGAGATACTGTACGCGAACGCGAAGAAGGAGGGGTCAGACCTGGGCAGAATGTTTTAAAACATTTCATCCGCGAACCCAACCCATTTTTCCACCATTTTTGGGCATTGTTGAGAGCTTTTGGACGGGGATTGAAGAGAGTTTCAACTGGGATCGATTGAAGGTAAGTTTTATGAGTTAAAAACATGATTTTATTGTAGAATCATCCTTGAAATTCATGAGAATATAGCCAAATTGTAAGAAATTAGGGCTTGAGTTTGAAATTCTAAAT
>NW_017670931.1:400470-403473 GCF_001879085.1 Nicotiana attenuata
GTGAAATGTATCTCGAACCACGTCACACCAGTGCACTCGTGGCTTTTTGACGCATTTTCGACTCCGTTTGAGATTTTAGATTTTGGGTCACATAAATGTGCACCCGCATTCAGGAAGGTTAATATTATTAAAATACGCGCCTAAAGCAACTACGCTTTTATTATCTTTGGGGAAAACCGTGAAACTCGCTAAACGGTTCACCCGAATTCTAAGTATTTTTATAGCAGTTATTGAGGGTCCCGCAATTTTATATTTTTATTTGGCGAGGCTCGTCTCATCATTTATTTAAAGGTCAATCCTAAAATGGCTATGATTTTCTATTGGGCTTCGTCTCTATCAATAAAAGAAAGGTCCTATTTTAACATCGTTTAAGAATTATTGTACTTGGGTCCATGTGCCCTCATGAAAACAGATCCTTATCATGTTGGGCCTTGCAAGCAACCCTCATAAAACAAACTATTAATCAGATGTGCCCAAAGGGCAAGCCAATTATGGGCCTGGACTGAAAGGGGTAATTGCAGACAGCCGTTTGGGCCTGGCAGTTGAGCCCAGTAAGGCACATTCCCTTGACAATTTATAGTTTAACTCAGTCAATAGAGGTTCTGAAATTTTAGCCCATTCAGTTGTGAGAATTCAACCTAAACAATAACTAATGACAATTCAATTTAACAAGGGAATTTGTTAATTCAGCTATTTGCACGTTTCCTGATTTTATATGGAAGCTATAGGTGATTACTAAAAAAAGGATTTGAAACCTGAATCACAGAATCAAATACATTTACAATACACACACTGACTAATAATCTGATTGTATCGTTTTTGCATCAACATGCTGAAACTTAGAAACTACTTGACTACAATGAGATTTAAACACTCAACTCCAACTTTGTTAAATCTATTTGTACTACATTTGTTATACTAAAGTGTGAAATAGTCCAAACCATCCGAAATAGTCCAAAATAACAGTTCAGTCTTAATTACAAACCATGATCTACTGAAATTCATGAGATTACATGAGATATAACACAAAATTATCAGGAACTATGCTGCATTTCACTCATCTCCACAAACTCGTAAGCTACATTGAAGCAGTTTCAAAATGTGTACCTGAGAATTGAATCACAACAGAAGAATAAGAGATCAACAACAGAATAATAGGCAGCAGCACACTGATGCTTAGAACAGCTCAGAAAATACACCAGCAGTCCAGAAATGATTTCAAAATCCAGCGAATTCAAGAACAATTTCGCAAACCAGCTTGAACACACCCACAGCAACTCAAAATCAATTTGAATAAACCCAGAACCACCCGAAAAACCAATCAGTAAACCTCAGAGGAACCTCAGCAATCAGAAGAGCAGAGAGTTGATCAAAATTAACCAAAGATCAATGTAACAGTGCTTATTTGATTTTTGTTGCATTTTTGTTATTTTGTTTTAACTAAGAACTAAAAAGAAGATTTTGATCTCAGATTTGAATTCTCAGATCTGAAACTTGAAGAGGGATTTTTGGGGGGAATTTTTGGGGTTCCAAACTTCTTCTACAAGGCAAATGAAAGCCTATTTATAGGCAAACTTAGGGTCCAATTTCAGATTTTTCACTTTTCCCATTAGTCCCTATCTTAATTCTATTTTCTACCCCTTGTTTCTTGACTTGTTACACAAGTAACTACACCTATTTTGTTGAAATCTGTACTACAGTCCATTCTAGAAGGGTCTAAACCCATTATAATTCCTATTCTACCCTTACTTCACTTCAACAATTACCAAATCTGATTAAACTACCCTTTTCAATGCCCAAAATACCCTTTAACTATACTGTAATTACTATTAGCCTATTTCATATGCCCAAACACCCCTGAATTACTAACCTTGCCTAACATCTACCCGCTATAACCAAGTTAGCCCAAAGTGAACTTAATGACTAATTAAGACTAATCAATGAAACTCAAACTATAACTTTTGACAGACAATCAGAATTAAACCAATTAAACTAACAACCATGTTTATTTAGTCAAACCCAGCATCCAATTTTAGTTATGCATCAACAGCTACTGATCAACTACTTGAGCAAATATGGATCCAAAACACCAAATCAGACTATCAGCATCAAATTGTTATTATCAGAAGAAGAGCAAACATATCAACTTGAATCAAAACTAATCAGAAAATCCAATTAACTATCAGTTGGTTGCCTTAAACGGACATTTGAACACTTAAACTGGCAAAGGTAAGATAAAATTCAAATAAGGATTAACCAAACTAAAACTCAAACTAATCACAGAAAACAACACAAAATTGACTAACAACTAACAAAACCAGAAACTCATGAGAACAAAGAAAAGAAATAATAAACTGAGAAGAGAAACTTACTGATTTTGGACTCTACAAGAACTACCCTTCGAAATTGGTTTCAAGTTAATATTATATGTCTATTCTGTCAAGAATAGGCCTATAATATTAACTAGAACTCAATCGCCTTTGAAAATTCCCAAAAGCCCAGGAACCCTAGATTTAATATTTGTGAATTTGCAATTGGATCTGAAGAAAAGCGGTTTGGGATTTGGGTTGGGGAAGATGAAGAGAGTATAGGGTATGAGTTTGAAGTGATTTGGGGCGGCGCCGCCATCGGAGGAACTTGTGGCGGCGCTAGGGTTTTGCAGATTCGAGGAACTCCGGTGCGATTTGAGAGGAAGTGAGGTCGGAAGGGGAAAGAAGGGAGGGAGAGGGTGCTAGGGTGTTAAGCTGGTCAGGTTTAGGTGAGTTGGTGTTTTGGCCGGAAAATCTTCGATGGAATATTCGACGAGATTGGCTATGATTCGAGGGGAGCTGAGGGCATGGTTGGAAAGAGGGGGACGAGGGGAGTTAGTGGTGTATTTTTGGTGGTCGTTGGTATAACTGCCGTCATCGCCGCCGGCGGGTTTTCGCCGGAGAGTATGGGGGTCGGCTGGGGGTCTCTAGGGTTTGGGTTAGAGACGGATGAGGGGGGTTTGAGAGGGGGGGG
>NW_017670932.1:0-17735 GCF_001879085.1 Nicotiana attenuata
CGGTCGTTTTATCCCACACCCCTTCCTCCTCCAAAAACTCCACAAAACAGTAGTAAAACACGCAGCCCAACAGCAACACAAAACAGTCCACAAAACAGTCCGCTACAAGTGAATAACTCGAACTCACGGCTTTCGATCACCGTCCCGTGAGTTCTTACATGTATAGAACAAATTACCATGAATTCACAGCAGAATAAATGTATGAAAGATAGCAGTAAACTCACCTTACTTGTTGGATAACTCAGCCCTTATCTTGGTTCTTCAAACTCTAGGGTTTACCCCCAATTTGAACATGAAAGAGAGGGAAAATCAATTAGGGTTTGTGGATAATTTTTGGGAGGAAGTTTGCAGGGGTTTAGGTCTGGTTATTTGTGAAATATAATGAGGGATATATTGCAGAAGATAAGACTTTTAATGGGCTCTTTGTCTGACCCGAAATTGCCTCTTTTTGGGCTATCATTTAACCAAGTAGGTGACCCACCTACTTGTCACCTAGCAGCTTGTGCAGTCTCGCAAAAATGTCTATATCTCTCTACTCCAATGTCGTATTGATAAAAGGTTTAATGCGTTGGAAACTAGACTCATAGATCCTCAATTTGGTGGGTAGATCACCCCGTAATTCCAAGTATATTGGGAGAAAAGCTTAATAACATTTGACCTAAAGTTTAAGTAAAACTATGAACTTAAGTTGCAACAACTCTTGTCGACTGTTGTTTCATAACTCGTTTGACTTCAAGACTATGATACGGATATTTTATGATTCATATACCTTAAAATACGACCTCTTGAGAGTATTAAGCACCCCTAGGTTTACCCAAAAATACGGCTGACAACATCCTTGATTCGTTTAACTTCTAATACTTGTTAACCACCCTTATACACCTTTGTATCATTTAAGACCAATAGGATTAATCTCTTATCATCTCAAAGATAATCTCTTCATGGATTTACGTCGACGACCTTATGGCATGAACTAACGTATGTGAATATGGGTTGTAACATCCTTATCCGGATTTCTATGTTCGCAGGCCATAAATAAGAGTCGAATTTCCTCGATTCGGGATGTTAAAACGATGACTTGGGACACCATAAATTATCCCAAGTGGCGACTCTGAACTTAAATGAATGATCCCGTTTCGATTGTCCCTTAGATTGGAAAAACTCCCTTATACCCCTTTGCGGGTAGAAAAAAGGAGGTGTGACGGCTCTGGCGACTCTGCTGGGGACAGAACCCAGAACTTCTGGTTCAGGGTTCAGAATTCGAGCTTGTTAATATGATCTATGCTTGGCTTTATTGTTTGTTGATATTACTGTATTTGTGGACCTAATGTGCTAATTGTCCCTTATTTACCGCTTTGATATTATTTGAACTGTATTAAACTGTCTTCTTACGCCTCCCTTCTGAGTCTTCTAAAAATATGGTGCACACGTACGCGTGGACCACTTTTTTGTTAGAAGTCATACCAAATAGAACGAGGCTTGGGTCACCAACAAGGCCGGGTAAACTTTCGTGCTCCCGGTACGTTGCCCCCACCTCGGCTCGAGCTGTCCGCTCGGGTAAGCCAGGTCTAGAACACACCCCCAGGGTTTCAAACCTAGAATAACATGGCCACACGCCGGATCCTTAGTAGGAACGTTTGTTTGCATCATGTGCATTTGACTTAGGGGACTCAACACAGGGGTTGGGTCCGTCTAGGACAAGTGTACCCGAAATGAAAGACCATCCTGATGCATCTTACGTGCTATTTGTACATTTGTTTGCTTCGGCTTGTATGTTGACCGGCTAAGGAAAGAAAAACAACAGAAAAACAAAGAGTGAGGTAGGATAGAGAATTCACCTGCATCTGAAAATCCCGGTGTTTGAAAATGCCTCGAAACTCTGCCAAAATTTTTGAAAAAAATAAAGAAAGGAAAATGTATTTCAAAAAATGAAAGTGAGTCAATATCATGTTTTTTCCAATTATGTCAAAACTGACCGAACTACGCGGGTCTGATTCTCAACGGATGTGAGATACGTAGGCAAACCTCATCGGTTCCGGCCCCAATTTTCAAAAAAATCAAAAAATATTTTCCATTACTTCCTTCTTTAGAAAGTCTTTCTTTTAGACCCCAATTTTTAAAAAAATACAAAAATATTTTCATTCTTCTTTCAAAAATTGAAAAGTAAATTCAAGATGCAAAAATATTTTCTTTTTTCTTTAGAAGTATTTCTTTCATAAATTCAAAATAAAAGTACAAAACTTCAAAAAGAATCTTTCTTCTTTATAAGTCTTTCTTCGGAAATTAAAAAATATCAAAATCCAAAAAAAAAGAGTTAGTTTATTTACTTTATTCACGATCTTCCCGAACTACGCAAAGATCTGATTCATGCGGCATATTCTAACATGCTTGTTTTTTTTTGAAATAAAAGTAAGTTAAAGGTGGTCGGTTTGTTGGTTTGCAATGGCGCGTCACCAAGAACAATCCAAGATCCCTCGGAAATAAAAGCATCTTCTCAACCGAAGGAACAAGAACCACTACTGTTGATCCAACTAAGGTCACGAAAAGGCAAGTAAGAAAGTTGGTGATAAAAATAGAGGCAACTTCTACCAGTTTTGAGCAATAGGACATGCTCTGCTTGGATGATCTGTGATGATAGAGAGACATGAGAATTCGTCCAAGTCTTTTTGGCGATATAAGTACTGTGAAATTCCCATGTTGTCAATCCTGAAATCCGACAGCCAATATGGTGAACAGTTTGATCAAAAGTCAGAATTTGAGTGCTAAATCCATAGCAATAAAAATGGTCAAATACCGTAGTAATGCTAATATGCAAGTCTGTGGCTAGATGTCGCTTATCAACTGGAAAGTCACTCCTTTTTTAGACAGAAGGAATCATGGTAGCTTATTTTGTCGTCTTTTCTTCTTCTTTTGTGCTATCGGACCCTTCTATCCTTTATTCAATAAAAGAAAAAGGCAGGCAGCCATTGTGTCCATTTTGTGCATAGTTCTTTTCACGCTAGTTCTAGTGACATGACATGCATGCGAAATTTTTGGCCAGATCTTAGAAAACTGATTTGGTCTTGAATTGCATAAGTGAGAAACAGACACTTTTGAAGAAAGAATAGACACGTGAAATATTTGGAAAATAAGCATGAGCTAAGTTTACATGGAACCAAAGCAGTCATGCTCATGGAAGTTAAGGATCTCTACCTTTTGAATCATTTGAGAAGATTGGGCTTAAGGATAATCGGACGGGTTGAAGTCTGTTTAGCACTAAGAGATAGAAAGTGTTTTTCAATAGAAGGTGTATTCCAGACAACTTGAAATGGATCAGTTAGTGGAAAAATACATCTTCTACATCAAGACAGAATCCAAGAAAAGTCACCCAAATTGACAAGGGCCATTCATAGCGAGGAACGTATTGCTCATACAGCTTTACACCGAAAAAGACCCAAAAAGATGGACATGTTCATCAAGGGCTAACATGATTGGCATTATCGAGGCTAGGAGGCCCTTTTTCTGCTATCCAAACACTTTATACCCTTTGTTACCCCTTTTGAGCATGTGTTATTTTCTTTAACCACCCTCTTTTGGAATCAAGTTTAGAGTCAAGAGTCAAAAAATAAAAGAAAAAATAAAAAGAAAAAAAAAGAAAAATCCATGTCCCAAGAGTACAAACTGGGGCAATTCTTAGAAAGTTCAAGTGAAAAAAAATGAAGAAGAAAAGAACTGTCAAAGGTCCATGCCCCCAGAAAATAGAAGCTGGGGCAACTTGTTTTGAAAACAACAAAAAAAAAGACAAAAGAAAAAAAGACAAAGAAAAAGAAAGAAAGATGAAAAAAAATTTAGTTAGGTCAGATGTTTGAACTACGTTAGACCTGATTCCTTTTAAAAAAAGGATACGTAGGCAGCCTCACGGTTCGATCCAACCAAATAAGAATTCAAAAAAAAACGAAAAGGAAAAAAAGAAAAATCCCAAAAAATCCCCAATAGCTGAAACTGGGGCAGAGATTTTATTTCACTTTTGAAAGAGTCGATTCCAAGAGTTGTAAGTCTACAACCCCTAATTTTGAGTCTACTTTGAGCCTTCATGCCGACCCTTCTTTCCAACCCTGTCCAAAAACCTTCCAAATAAAGACCTCCTGATCAGCCTTCAAGAATGCCAAGAGAAGTATGCAATGAGCAACGGTTCTCATGCGACAAACACTGTCAAGTTGCTCACAAAAAAGAAAAGGGGAAAGAAAAAGAAAAGGAAAAATGAGAGAGTCTCATTAGTGAAAACCCTCATGGGAACTGTAAGGCGACGGTAAGCAAATATGAATAAATGAGAGAGACTTGTTGGTGAAAACTCCTCGGGGCACCACTAGTCGAAAGCGAGTCATGAAGCCGATGCAAAGAGTTGGCACGAACAAGCCCGACTTCAAAGGTCATAAGAATGTTAAAAGGGAAGATTGGATCAGTTTGATAGATCAGGTCGTTAAGTCCAAAATGCATGTCATGATTATTAAGACTAGTTATTGAAAAAAAAGGAAAAAACAAGAGAAAAAAAACCCTCCTTCTATCCTTCCCGACAGGGGCATTTCTTGTTATTATTGTTTCTTTGCATCATTGTGTCCTTCACTCTGAGTCATTGTGTCCTTCACTCTGAGTCCGTCCTTATCAAAACAAGCAAGAAAAGATTTCAAAATCTGCTACCAGCTTTTCAGTTGCACAAAGTAAATTTGTCCAGCACACTCAGTTGCTACTGTCAACATGCCTTGAGGATTCATGCAAAGGCTTCCCCAAAAAAGACTCTTGTCAGCCTACTTGGCGCAAGAAAGATAATGTCACGACCCGAATTTCCCACCCTTGGGAGTCGTGATGGCGCCTACTCGTGGAAGCTAGTGATCGATGCCAACTCCGCACCACTAAAAAGTAGCGAGAGAGGATCGGAATAGCTTTTACCAGATTTTGGGTCGGGATCGAATCCACAGAGAGCTAGGATTGGAGTCGAGTATCTATCTAGCTGAGGATCGCGTGTGTGTTCTTAATTGATCTTCTCATAATTTTTGGGGTTTTCTTTATATTCTACTATTATCAACTACTAATTGGAAATACAACTAGATTAAGCTAAGAGTAAATTGCTACAAGTTGTATCTAATAGTTTAAAGGGCACTAGGGTAGTGACCTTCACCTAGGTGGTTAATTGACGGGTAATTGCATCTAAGGCACGATTGAAATGATTGGGGAAATATGTTATAACCGTTACTCAATACTACCCACTCTACACCTCTCGGTAGAAAGAGTGGTTTTGCCCAATTGACTCTCTCGAGATCAGTTGGGTATGCATATATGCCCGAGCAACTAGGGTTCAAGTCGGGTAATTACTCTCTCGAGGTTTAACCCTTTAATTGGGACTATCAATTCTCTTGAGTCCATCTCAATTCCTTGTTGAGTCAATTTTGGAGACTTAGGCTCTCTTTCTCAAGAAAAGCCAAGTCAACTTAGCACAAACTAGTATTTGTAACCATTAATTCATAAATTAAACCATAAAATTGACCCAAATAACAAACACCCATAATCAATCCAACCTTAAATCACAACACCCATCAATTACCCACACTAGGGTTGAGCCACAACCCTAACTAATGGGTTTAGCTACTCGTGCTTGAAGCTAAAATCAGAGAAATAGATGAAGAAAAAGACATATTAATTAAACACTAAAGAAAATACAGAGACTCTATCGTTAGAGTTAAGCTAAAATGCCCAAAATGGCTACAAAATAGCTTCTCACGAGCGCAGCTGCCGTTCTAAAATAACTGATGCCCTAAAAATGGAAAAAGGTCCTATTTATACTAAGTTGGAAAAACTGGACAAAAATATCCCTGCGGGGTCAGTGCGGGCCACACAAAAATGGACTGCGGTCGCACTAGGCTCTTAGTCTTGAAGTCTTGGCTCTTTGAACTCAGGCTCCGCGGACTGCGCAGAATGGACCGCGACCGCGGAGGCTTCCAATGCGGTCCGCACAAACATGACCGCGGACCGCGATGGCTTGAACCTGGGCAAGTTGCAACCCTCTGATCATCTCTTCCGCGGACCGCACATAATGGTTGTGCGGCCACGAAGCCTTCAGTACGGACCGTGAAAGATTGACTGCGGCCGCACTGCCTTGAAGCTTGTTTTGCCAGTTCTCTGAATCTCCCTAGTGCGGACCGCACAAAGTGTAGTGAGGCCGCACTAGGCCTGTTTGTCCTGAGTTTGCCTTGTCTTTGGTACTTGAGCAGGTTTCACTCCTTTTGAGCCGAACTTTGACATTTCATCACTTTGTCGATCAAACCTGCAATCAAGCACAACTTATGAGCCTTTTGGGACTATTTTGTAAGGATTTATAATCAAAGCGTAAGCAAGAAGGAGCATAAAATATGTCAAAATCCCTAGTTATCAGCTAGGCAAGCCAAATATTATAAAATCATTACCTTCCTTTTATTAAACATGTTCAACAATTTAAAATAATAAGTGATTAAACAGCGGAACAAATTAAATAACCAGAAATGCGGAAGACGAAAAACTTAATAATTCAAACAAACACTGCTATATAATCTGAAGTACAGTACTATCCAAAATTTGGTGTCACAAGTCACGGACTATCTAAGAATACTAAAAATAAGGTCTATATGGAAATACATAAGTCTGTCTCTGAATAAGTAAAAAGAGAAAGAGAAAAGATACGAGGAGACGCCAAGGCCCGCGGACGTCTGCAGGACTACCTCGGGTCGCCTGAATGGACTGAAGACAGCACCCTCACTACGGTCCAAACGCCCCGGTATCAGTATCTGCACAAAGTGCAGAGTATAGTATCAGCACAACCGACCCCATGTGCTGGTAAATGCCTAGCCTAACCTCGGAAAAGTAGTGATGAGGCTAGGACCAGACTACCAAATAAACCTGTGCAGTTAAATCATATACAGCGAAAAGTAAAAGCAGATAATTACAGCTAAAGTAGGGCGAGGGAAACGTGCTGCGGGGAGTAACAGGTAACAACAGAATCACAGTAGAGAAATGTAAGGAACGCCATAAATCAATTACCGACAAAAGATAAGGAAATAAGAAAAAAGTACACATGTAATTCCGTTGCAGGCGTGCAACCCGATCCCATTTCATATAGTACCGTTGCAGGCGTGCAACCCGCTCCCATTTCATATATTACCGTTGCAGGCGTGCAACCCGCTCCCATTTCATATATTACCGTTGCAGGCGTGCAACCCGCTCCCATTTCATATATTACCGTAGCAGGCGTGCAACCCGCTCAAGCTAAGGTTAGACACAACTCCTAATCCCTCAAGCTAAGGTTAGACCAAACACTTACCTCAAACTTTCACGGCCAACTCAAGCCTCAAACACCGCTTTTTCCTTTAGAATTCGCCTCCAAATTACTTGTATCTTGTCCAAATTAATTTAACAACATCAATAAATGCTAAAGAATTCATACCCAACGCTTAATTATAAGTTTTCTATCATTTTCCCCAAAAAGTCAAAAATCGACCGTGGGCCCGCTTGGTCAAAATACGAGGTTCGGACCAAAACTCGATCACCCATTCACCCACGAGCCCGAATATGCAATTAGTTTCGGAATCCGACCCCAAAACGAGGTCTAAATTCTAATATTCAAAAAGCCCTAACTCTACCCATATCCCCAATTTCTACCATAAAGAATCATGATTTTGGCCTAGAAATCTAATGGGTGTTAATGGAAATAGAAGAAAACAAGTCTAAGAACACATACCTATGGTTTTGTGGTGAGATCCCTCTTCAATAATCGCCCAAGTTCGAGTTTAAGTGAAAAAGTTATGAAGTTTTGAAGAAATCCCATTTTGCTACTGTTTTAAAATAACTGGGCAAGGAACCTATGCGTTCGCACATGATTGGATGCGTTCGCATAGAACAAATGGTGACCCCCAGAATTAACTCTATGCTATCGCGGACATACCTATGCGATCGCATAGAACAAATGATGACCCCCAGAATTAACTCTATGCAATCGCTGACATGCCTACGCGATCGATAAAACAAATGATGACCCCCAAAATTAACTCTATGCTATCGCGGACATACCTATGCGATCACATAGAACAAATGATGACCCCCAGAATTAACTCTATACTATCACGGACATACCTCTGCGATCGCATAGAAGAAATGATGACCCCCAGAATTAACTCTATGCTATCGCGGACCTACCTATGTGATCGCGTAGAACAAAAACCTGGACACCAGCAAACAGCAAAAACACCAGATTTTCTAAGTTCGAATCACCCCGACGCCTATCTGAAACTCACCCGAGCCCTCGGGGCTCTAAACCAAACATGCACGCAAGCCTAAAAACATCTTACGGATTTGCTCGTGCGATCAAATTGCCAAAATAACATCTTAAACAACGAATTTAGCATAGAAATCTAAGAAAAATCTCAAAACATTCAAAGTATCAAATTTCACAACTACGGGTCTGAATCTCATTAAACGACTTCAGTTTCTTACCAAATTTCACAGAAGCATCTTAAATGTCATATTGAACCTTTACCGGGCTCCGGAACCAAAATACGGGCCTGATACCATAAATTTCAATTATAATCAAATTTCCAAAAACTCTTATATTTTTCAGTAAAACAATTTCTTTCAAAAATTCATTTCTCGGACTTGGGACCTCGGAATTCGATTCCGGGCATACGCCCAAGTCCCATATTTTCCTACGGACCCTCCGGGACCGTCAAATCACAGGTCCGGGTCCGTTTACCCAAAATGTTGACTGAAGTCAACTTAAATTCAATTTTAAAGGCCAAATTAACATTTTTATCACATTTTCACATAAAAGCGTTCCGGATATACGCCCGGACCGTGCACGCAAATCGAGGTGAGAAAA
The DNA here is from genome assembly GCF_001879085.1 of Nicotiana attenuata. Taxonomy (NCBI): domain Eukaryota; kingdom Viridiplantae; phylum Streptophyta; class Magnoliopsida; order Solanales; family Solanaceae; genus Nicotiana; species Nicotiana attenuata. The sequence goes on from NW_017670932.1 coordinate 8,879, forward strand.
AAGGAGGCTTCTAAGGCCTCGAAACACATAATTTACTCATAAATCAAGTGATGACCTTTTGGGTTATCACATCCTCCACCTATAAAACAACCGTTCGTCCTCGAACGGACATAAGAAGGAAGTACCTGAGTTGGAGAAAAGATGGGGATAACGGCTCCGCATATCGGACTCGGTCTCCCAGGTCGATGCCTCAGCAGCCTGACCTCTCCACCGAACACGAACAGAAGGGAAACTCTTCGATCTCAACTGACGAACCTGCCGGTCTAGAATAGCTACCGGCTCCTCCTCATATGACAAGTCCTTGTCAAACTGGACGGTGCTGAAGTCTAACACGTGGGATGGATCGACGTGATACTTCCGAAGCATGGACACATGAAACACTGGATGCACGGGTGATAAACTCGGCGGCAATGCAAGTTTGTAAGCCACCTCTCCCACTCGATCAAGAATCTCAAACTGGCCAATGAACCTAGGGCTAAGCTTGCCCTTCTTTCCAAATCTCATCACGCCCTTCATAGACGACACTCGAAGCAACACCCGCTCGCCAACCATGAATGCCACATCACGAACCATACGGTCGGCATAACTCTTTTGCCTGGACTGAGCTGTACGAAGCCTATCCTGAATGATCATGACCTTGTCCAAGGCATCCTGTACCAGATCTGTACCCAACAACCGAGCCTCTCCCAGCTCAAACCATCCAACCGGCGATCGACACCACCTACCATACAAAGCCTCATAAGGAGCCATCTGGATACTCGACTAGTAGTTGTTGTTATAGGCAAACTCCGCTAAAGGAAAAAACTGATCCCACGAGCCTCCAACGTCAATGAAACAAGCTCGGAGCATATCCTCCAAAATCTGAATAGTACGCTCGGACTGCCCGTCCGTGTGAGGATGAAATGCTATGCTCAACCCGACCCGTGTGCCCAACTCTCGCTGAACTGCTCTCCAGAAATGCAATGTAAACTGCGTACCTCGATCAGAAATGATAGACACGAGCACACCATGAAGACGAACAATCTCCCGGATATAGATCTCAGCTAACCTCTCGAAAGAATAGAGACTGCCACAAGAATGAAATGAGGTGACTTAGTTAGCCTATCAACAATAACCCGCACTGCATCGAACTTCCTCTGAGTCTGTGGGAGTCCAACAACAAAGTCCATAGTGATACGCTCCCACTTCCACTCGGGAAGCTCAATCCTCTGAAACAAACCACCAGGTCTCTGATGCTCGTACTTTACCTGCTGACAGTTCAAACACCGCGCCACATACGCAACAATATCCTTCTTCATCCTCCTCCACCAATAGTACTGCCGCAAATCCTGATACATCTTAGCGGCGCCCGGATGAATAGAGTACCGGGAACTATGGGCCTCCTCTAAAATCAACTCTCGGAGTCCATCCATATTAGGCACACAAACTCGACCCTGAAGCCTCAAAACTCCATCATCTCCTAATGTAACCTACTTGGCACCACCGTGCTGCACCGTGGCTCTGAGGACACACAAATGAGGATTATCATACAACCGATCTCGGATACGCTCCAATAAAGAAGAACGAGCGACTATGCAAGCTAATACACGGCTGGGCTCAGAAACATCCAATCTCACGAACTGATTGGCCAAAGCCTGAACATCCAAAGCAAGCGGCCTCTCACCGACCGGAATATACGCAAGACTACCTATACTGGCTGACTTCCTACTCAAAGCATCGGCCACCACATTGGCCTTCCCCGGATGATATAAGATGGTGATATCATAGTCTTTCAATAGCTCCAACCACCTTCTCTGCCTCAAATTCAACTCCTTCTGGTTGAACGAGTATTGCAAACTCTTGTGATCCGTGAACACCTCAATGCCACGCCATACAGATAATGCCTAGAAATCTCAACGCGTGAACAATGGCTGCTAACTCCAAATCATGGACCAGATAGTTCTTCTTATGAATCTTCAACTGACGCGAAGCATAAGCAATGACCTTTCCATCCTGCATCAACACCGCACCAAGTCCAATACGAGATGCATCACAATAAACTGTATATGGTTCTGAACCTGTGGGCAAAACCAACACCGGCGCCGTTGTCAAAGCTGTCTTGAGCTTCTGAAAGCTCGCCTCGCACTCGTCCGACCACCTGAACTGGGCACCCTTCTGGGTCAACCTGGTCATCGAGGCTGCAATAGATGAAAACCCCTCCACAAACCGACGATAATAGCCTGCCAAACCCAAGAAACTCCGGATCTCTGTAGTTGATGCGGGTCTCGGCCAGTTCTTGCCTGCCTCTATCTTCTTCGGATCTACCTAATACCCTCTGCTGATACAACATGACCCAAGAATGCAACCGAACTCAATCAGAACTCACACTTCGAAAACATAGCATACAACTGACTATCTCTCAAAGTCTGAAGAATCACTCTCAAATGCTGCTCATGCTCCTCCCGGCTGCGGGAAAAATCAAAATATCATCAATGAAGACTATCACGAACGAATCCAAGTAAGGACTGAACACTCGGTTCATCAAATCCATAAAAGCTGCTGGGGCATTTGTCAACACGAACGCCACCACCAAGAACTCATAATGCCCGTACGGAGTGCGAAAAGCTGTCTTAGGGACATCGGATGCCCTAATCCTCAACTGCCGGTAGCCATATCTCAAGTCAATCTTCGAAAATACCTTGGCACCCTGAAGCTGATCAAACAAATCATCAATCCTCGGCAATGGATACTTATTCTTGATTGTAACCTTGTTCAACTGTCGGTAATCTATGCACATTCGCATCGATCCATCCTTCTTCTTAAAAAATAACACCTGCGCGCCCCAAGGCGAAACACTAGGTCTAATGAAACCTTTTTCAAGCAAGTCTTGCAACTGCTCCTTCAACTCTTTCAACTCAGGCGGGGCCATACGATACGGCGGGATAGAAATGGGCTGAGTGCCCGGTGCCAAATCAATGCAGAATTCAATATCCTTGTCGGGTGTCATACCCGGCAGGTCTGAAGGAAATACCTCAGGAAACTCACAAACAACAGGAACAGAATCAATAGAAGGAACCTCGGCACTAAAATCACGAACATATGCCTAATAAGCCAAACACCCCTTCTCGACCATACGTCCAGCCTTCATATATGAGATAACACTACGGGTAGAATGACCAGGAGTCTTTCTCCACTCTAAACGAGGAAAACCTGGCAAGGCTAAGGTCACGGTCTTGGCATGACAGTCCAAGATAGCGTGGTATGGTGATAACCAGTCCATCCCCTATATGACATCAAAATCAACCATTTCCAAAAGTAACAAATCTATACGAGTCTCCAGACCCCTAATCACAACTATACATGAACGATGGACACAATCTGCCACAATAGAATCACCCACAGGTGTAGACACATATACAGGAGCACCAAAGAATCACTACGGTGCAAAATAAGATGACACATAGGAGTACATAGATCCTGGATCAAATAAAACTGAAGCATCTCTACTACAAACCAAAAAAGTACCTGTGATAACTGCATCGGAAGCTTCAGCCTCAAGTCTGACTGGAAGAGCATAACATCGGGGTTGGGCCCCACCACTCTGAACTACATCTCTGGGACGGCACGCTGCTGGCTGGCCTCCACCTCTAGCGGCCTGAGCTCTACCTCTAATACCTCTAACACCTCTACCTCTAGCACATCTACCGCCACCTCTAGCTGGCTGGGCGGGCGGTGGAACACTCGGTGCCTGAACCATGGCACGGGAACCCTGGTGCTGAGAATTGCTTGGTGCTTGAGGACAAAATCTAGCAATATGCCTCGTGTCACCACAAGTAAAACAAGCCCTCGTCTGCTGGGGCTGACGACCCTGAAAACTCTGAAGCGGCGGTGCATTAATAGGAGCTGGTGGTGCATTGTAGGACTACTGATCAGAATATTGCACATGAGAACCACGGCCACCTGAAGCACCGTGAGAAACCTGAAGTGCTGACTGAAAAGGTCTAGGAGGATGGCCTCTACCATACGAATCCCTGCCTCCAGACGAGGCACCACTGAATCTGCCTGAATGACGAGACCTCTTGTCAGACCCCTGACCACCTCCCTACGACAGAACCATCTCAACTCTCCTGGCCACATTGGCTGCCTCCTGAAAAGAAATCTCACTTCCCGTCTCCTTAGCCATCTGAAGTCGAATAGGCTGAATGAGCCCCTCAATGAACCTTCTCACTCTCTCTCTCTCTCAGTGGGAAGTATAAGTAGAGCATGACGGGCCAAATTAATAAACCTGGTCTCGTACAAAGTAACAGTCACAGAACCCTGCTGGAGACGCTCAAACTGACTCCGATAGATCTCTCTCTGAGTGACAGGAAGAAACTTCTCCAAAAACAGCTGAGAAAACTGATCCCAAGTCAAAGCTGGTGACCCAACTGGTCTAGACAAACAATAATCCCTCCACCAAGTCTTGGCGGATCCAGATAAGCGAAAAGTAGCAAAGTCGACCCCATTGGTCTCCACTATCCCCATGTTCCTGAGAACCTCATGACATCTGTCTAAATAATCCTGGGGATCCTCAAAAGATGCACCGATGAAAGTGGTAGTGAAGAGCTTGGTAAACCTGTCCAATCTCCACAAGGCATCTGAAGATGTAGTTGATCCATCACCGGTCTGAGTTGCCGCTCGGCTGAAGAATCGATACGTGACCTTGCCATTTGCGGAAGAACAAAGTAGAAATCCAATTAGCATTGAGAAACCAAACCGCACGATAGGAAAGAATAGATGTGAAGTTTTTCCTAACTCTATGGCCTCTAGGGATAAATACAGACGTCTCCGTACCGATCCCTCAGACTCTACTAAGCTTGTCCGTGAATTGTGAGACCTATGTAACCTAGGGCTCTGATACCAACTTGTCACGACCCGGATTTCCCACCCGCGGGAGTCGTGATGGCGCCTACTCGTGGAAGCTAGGCAAGCCAAATATTGTAAAATCATTACCTTCCTTTTGTTAAACATGTTCAACAATTTTAAATAATAAGTGATTAAACAGCGGAATAAATTAAATAACCAGAAATGCGGAAGACGAAAAACTTAATAATTCAACCAAACACTGCTACATAATCTGAAGTACAGTACTACCCAGAATTTGGTGTCACAAGTCACGAACTATCTAAGAATACTACAAATAAGGTGTGAATGGAAATACATAAGTCTGTCTCTGAATAAGTAAAAATAGAAAGAGAAAAGATAGGAGGAGACGCCAAGGCCCGCGGACGTCTGCAGGACTACCTTTGGTCGCCTGAATAGACTGAAGACAACACCCTCACCGCGGTCCAAATGCCCCGGTATCAGTATCTGCACACAGTGCAGAGTGTAGTATCAGCACAACCGACCCCATGTGTTGGTAAGTGCCTAGCCTAACCTCGGCGAAGTAGTGACGAGGCTAGGACCAGACTACCAAATAAACCTATGCAGTTAAATCATATACAGCGGAAAATAAAAGCAGATAATTACAGCTAAAGTTGGGCGGGGGAAACATGCTGCGGGGAGTAACAGGTAACAACAGAATCATAGTAGAGAAATGTAAGGAACGCCATAAATCAATTACCGGCAAAAGATAAGCAAATAATAAACAAGTACACATGTAATACCGTTGCAGGCGTGCAACCCGCTCCCATTTCATATAGTACCGTTGCAGGCGTGCAACCCGCTCCCATTTCATATATTACCGTTGCAGGCGTGCAACCCGCTCCCATTTTATTTATCAACACCAATCATAAAAGAATCCCGGCAAGGGAACAATAGCATAGTAACAACATCCCGACAAGGAGACAATAATATTACAACAACATCCCAGCAAGGGAACAATAATATCAGAACAAACATCCCGGCAAGGAAATAATAATATGACAACAACATCCCGGCAAAGGAACAATAATACCACGACAACATCCCGGCAAGGGAACAATAATGATAATCCTCATATGAAGCACAATAAATCATAACGGAGTCATAACAATTACGATACAAGACTCACGGGCATGCTTGACACCAACGTATAGATACTCATCACCATGCCTATACGTCGTAATCCACAATTAACACATAACAGATAAGACACAACTCCTAATCCCTCAAGCTATGGTTAGACCAAACACTTACTTTCACGGCCAACTCAAGCCTCAAACACCGCTTTTTTCCTTTGGAATTCGCCTCCAAATTACTTGTATCTAGTCCAAATTAAATTAACAACATCAATAAATGCTAAAGAATTCATACCCAATGCTTAATTATAGGTTTTCTATCATTTTCCCCAAAAAGTCAAAAATCGACCCTGGGCCCGCTTGGTCAAAACACGAGGTTCGGACCAAAACCCGATCACCCATTCACCCACGAGCCCGAATATGCAATTAGTTTCGGAATCCGACCCCAAAACGAGGTCTAAATTCTAATATTCAAAAAGCCCTAACTCTACCCAAATCCCCAATTTCTACCATAAAGAATCATGATTTAGGCTTAGAAATCTAATGGGTGTTAATGGAAATTGAAGAAAACAAGTCTAAGAACACATACCTATGGTTTTGTGGTGAAATCCCTCTTCAAAAATCGCCCAAGTTCGAGTTTAAGTGAAAAAGTTATGAAGTTTTGAAGAAATCCCGTTTTGCTACTGTTTTAAAATAACTGGGCAGGGAACCTATGCATTCACACACGATTGGATGCGTTAGCATAGAACAAATGGTGACCCCCAGAATTAACTCTATGCTATCGCGGACATACCTATGCGATCGCATAGAACAAATGATGACCCCCAGAATTAACTCTATGCTATCGCGGACATACCTACGCGATCGCATAGAACAAATGATGACCCCCAGAATTAACTATATGCTATCGCGGACATACCTATGCGATCGCATAGAACAAATGATGACCCCCAGAATTAACTTTATGCTATCGTGGACCTACCTATGCGATCGCGTAGAACAAAAACCTGGACACCAGCAAACAGCAAAAACACCAGATTTTCTAAGTTTGAATCACCCCGACGCCTATCCGAAACTCACCCTAGGCCTCGGGGCTCTAAACCAAACATGCACGCAAGCCTAAAAATATCATACGGACTTACTCGTGTGATCAGATCGCCAAAATAACATCTTAAACAACAAATTTAGCATAGAAATCTAAGAAAAATCTCAAAACTTTCAAAGTATCAAATTTCACAACTACGGGTCCGAATCACATCAAACGACTTCCGTTTCTTACCAAATTTCACAGACGCATCTTAAATGTCATATTGAACCTGTACCGGGCTCCGAAACAAAAATACGGGCCCGATACCATAAATTTCAAATATAATCAAATTTCCAAAAACTCTTATATTTTCAGTAAAATAATTTCTTTCAAAAATTCATTTCTCGGGCTTGGGACCTCGGAATTCGATTCCGGGCATACGCCCAAGTCCCATATTTTCCTATGGACCCTCCGAGACCGTCAAATCATAGGTCCGGGTCTGTTTACCCAAAATATTGACTGAAGTCAACTTATATTCAATTTTAAAGGCAAAATTAACATTTTCATCACATTTCCACATAAAAGCTTTCCGGATATATACCCGGACCGCACACGCAAATCAAGGTAAGAAAAAAGGAGTCTTTTAAGGCCTCAGAACACAGAATTTACTCGTAAATCAAGTGATGACCTTTTGGGTCATCACAGATAAATAGTGATTCTCTCTAACAGACAAATTACTCAAAAAGCAGGAAGTCATTCAAGATATCAGAAAGGGTCACCTAAGAAAAGATCTCCTGTTGGGATAAAGCTGATTGAGCCACAAATACAAATGGTACTGGGTGTGAAACAATTAGGGTTGATGCAGAGCAAAAGTCTCTTGAAACCGACTCAAGCTGATTGAAGATGAAGCCAAGCTACCCAAGACTCAAGGCCACAAACCGACCATCATTATCAAAACTGACAAATTTTTCTTTGTGTGAAACAGGAAAAAAGCAGTGCAAGGAAAGTGGTTCAAAAAAAAGAGAACAAAAAAACCAAAAAGAGAAGACAAAGAAAAGCAGAAAAGAGCCGACAAAGGGAAGTTTCTCAAATCTTTGCCTTTATTTGTTTTGCTATTGTGCATTAAATCTTGCCATTGATCTTCACATTTTTTCCTCCTAGGATAAAAAGTCCTAGTCTGATGGATTTTCCTCCCAATAGAAATCTTAGTCTGATGAATTTTTCTCCTAAGATAGAAGACCTTGTCTGATGAACTTTCTCCTAGGATCGAAATCTTAGTCTGATGAATCTTTCTCCTAAGATAACAAAAATGGACCTAGTCTGATAAATTTTCTCCTAGGATCAGACGTCTTAGTCTGATGAATTTTTCTCCTAAGATAGGAGACCTAGTGTGATGAACTTTCTCCTAGGATAGAAATCTTAGTTTGAAGAATCTTTCTCCTAAGATAACAAAAATGGACCTAATCTAATGAATTTTCTCCTAGGATCAAACGTCTTAGTCTGATCAATTTTTCTCCTAAGATAGAAGACCTAGTCTGATGAACTTTCTCCTAGGATAAAAATCTTAGTCTGATGAATCTATCTCCTAAGATAACAAATAAAACCCTAGTCTGATGAATCTTTCTCCTAGGATAAATGTCTTAGTCTGGTGAATTTTTCTCCTAAGATAGAAGACCTAGTCTGATGAACTTTCTCCTAGGACAGAAATCTTAGTCTGATGAATCTTTCTCCTAAGATAACAGAAGGAAAAAAAACCTAGTCTGATGAATCTTTCTTCTAGGATCAAAATCTTAGTCTGATGAATTTTTCTCCTAACATAGAAGACCTAGTCTGATGAACTTTCTCCTAGCATAGAAATCTTAGTCTGATGAAT
>NW_017670932.1:17781-67794 GCF_001879085.1 Nicotiana attenuata
GATGAATTTTCTCCTAGGATCAAAATCTTAGTCTGGTGAATCTTTCTCCTTAGATAGAAGACCTAGTCTGATGAACTTTCTCCTAGGATAGAAATCTTAGTCTGATGAATCTTTCTCCTAAGATAATAAAAAGAGGACCTAGTATGATGAACTTTCTCCTAGGATCAAAACATTAGTCTGATGAATTTTCTCCTAAGATAAGAAAACCTAGTCTGATGAATCTTTCTCCTAGGATAAAAATCTTAGTCTGATGAATCTTTCTCCTAAGATAACAAAAAAAAACCTACTCTGATGAATCTTTCTCCTAGGATAAACGTCTTAGTCTGATGAATTTTTCTCCTAAGATAGAAGACCTTGTCTGATGAACTTTCTCCTAAATTAGAAAACCTAGTCTGATGAATTTTCTCCTAGGATAATTTTTTTTTTTAAAGGAAGTCTGGATTTGAAAAAAGAGGGGGTCAATCTTTGGTTTTCTTAAGTTATCAATCTTTAGTTGTCTTGAAATCAGCACCCACCTGGATAATGGGATTTAATTTCAAGTTTTCAGGACCCTCATGGATAATGGGATTTAATTTTAAAGTTTTGCAGCACCCTCTTGGATAATGAGATGTTGTTTTAAGTTTTCAGGACCCTCATAGATAATGAGATTTAGCGTAAGTTTTACCTTTAGGAAATAGAATTTAGCTTTCAAATTTTCACTCTTAAGATGAGATTTAATTTTAGTTTTCAGGACCCTCCTGGATAATGGGATTTAGCTTTGAAATTCATAGAACTCTTTTGGATAACAGGATTCGATTAACACTCACAGATGTTCCTGGTACCAAACTAGGGCAGAAAGGTTTCTTTTGTTTTGTATGTTTTGTTGTAGTAGCAGGCGCCCACCTGGAGAACAAGGGAAGTTATTTCAGAATTCAATTCAAGTTAGAAGTAGCAGAAGCTCGCGGCAAGAATGCGAGTCAACAATCCGAGATGACCAACAGAAGTAGTCTCAATCCAAAAAAAGGAAAGAAAAGAAAAAAGAGGGAAGTGAATCCAAATGCAGAAGCAGAGAAAAGCTGTGGACTGTTCAAGACATAATTGAAGTCACAAGCTCTGCATATCCTGTCTTGATCTGAAAAAGCTGAAGAAGATTGAACTAACACCTGCAGCTAACAAGCATCGAGATTCAGATCAGAGTCCGCATGAAGAACCAACCAAGACTCATAGATAGGAATCTTGTAACTCGTAGCTGATAGGCTTAGTTAGTCTTTTTAATTTTGATTTTGATGTAATAACGGGACCACGGACCGGAACCTCGATGGCACCTCAATCGGCTCTCCACCTCGGTATACTCCATAACCTCATTCACTTTTGAACTACACGTGGCCTGATTCCTTTATAGCCAAGGATATGTAGGCAGCTCATATACCAGGGCTCGGTCACATTCTCCTTTATGTTAGTTTTTGGTCTCTCTAAATAAGGGTCGGGTCAAAAAACCAGTCTCGTCGTTCTTTGTCTGAAAACTCTTCGCGTTTCCAGTCAAAGAGGGGCAGCTGTAGACATGTAATTTTTTACCCTCCCCAAGATTTTACACATTTTAGCGTAAATATTTAATTTAGGTTTAGTATTGCTATTCTAAATAGTTTTGACTCTTTTACTTTATTTTATCACAAAAAATAAAAATTACAAAAAATAATATTTTCATCTTTAGGTTAAAGTCAATTAGTATAATTATATTTATAGTATTATAACATTTGAAAATGCAAAAAAAAATTAGTTTCACTTTTAATATTTAGTTTTATATTAGTTTATTTTAATTTAGAGTGATTTTTACATTTTATAGATACATTCTATTGTTTGTTTTCCTAGCCTAGGTTCAAACCCAAAAGACATGGCCCAACCCAATTATCCTTTGCCCATTCTTCCCAACCCATTAGCCCACTTAAGTGCAAGATTTAATCCTAGCCACCTATTTTCTTCTAATCCAATGGCCATCATCCCTTCCCACCTCCATATAAAATATCCAATTATAGAGACCCTACCCTAAGTTTTCAATTCCTAGACCTAGCTAAGACAAAAGATCTCTAAGCAACAAAAGCCAGCCGTTTTCCATCAAAAAGATGGAATATCATCATCTTTACAACCTAAACTCCCCATTCCTATATATGATGACAGAGTGCAACTGCGCTGAATCTCTTGTTCTTGCGCTCTCTCTACTAACTTGCGCATCTCAGCTACTTGATTCTCTCCTCCCCGCCGATCTCTTCCATTGACCTCTGCATCTATTGTTGGAAAGTCACTTTTTTGCTCACGCTCACATAGGAGAATCTCAATATTGAGTACAAACTCCTCGAAATCTCAGTTTAGAACTAAATCATCAATGGCTGAGACTGTGATAGGAAAAGTAAAGGAAAGTTGAAGTGTTTGATTCTGAAGAGGAGCTTTCCGTTTCTCTAGCGAAGTACACAGCTGATTTATCAGAGTAGTATTGTTTTTTGATTTCTTTGAATCTGCCTATGGAAAAGAATGTGAAGAAATGGGATTGGTGTTCAAGAGATACAGCAAGGCAATGAAAAGGGTAGGACTTGTAATAATGGAGATATTAGGAATGAGCCTAAGGTAGAAAAATCGTACTACAAAGAGTTTTTTCAGAGATACAAGTTCCATAATGAGATGTAATTATTATCAAAAAAGGCAGTCCAATTTCCTTCCTCAAATGGGTTGGTGGAATCCTTTTAGCTTTCGCACCTTACTACACTGTAATTGCACTTCGAAACAAGATTTGGGTTTCGAGCTTACCAGCGTCGAATCGAGGTTCCGATTTGTAATCTTGGTGTTTCGGTCCAAGGATTGTTGCTTTGTTTAGCCCGATTGATTTGCAATTTTCAACGTTGTTCACCGATAAAAAGTCCATTTCTCAATTTTCATTCTCATTTCAGTGTGTTATGATAGCTTGGTGCGTGTGTTGGTTGATCTGTGATTCTACGTTGTTTGAGTAGCATGCCTTAGTTTTTATTTAAATTGTTTTAATTAGTTTTTATTTCGATTGTGATGTATGTAGCCTTCTTGAATAAATGCATTTAATTGGGTAGATGGAAAAATTGGAGTTGTTTCTTTCTTGGCAAGGAATAAGAATGGGCCATAAGTTGGGTCTTGAACCATAAGGAATCTGGGCCAAGTAATAAATCGTGTTAGCTAGCCTATTTGCTCCCCAATAATATCTTGTTCATAAATCTGGCATCACAATAATCTCAAAGTTTAGGAAGAATTATGAATATGATTAGTACGCTTTAGACGCATTTTAAATTTATCATCGTGATTGTTTACACGTTTGCGTGACATAATTATGATTTTTAAAATAAATCGAGGTATGCGTCCGCACAACATCGACCAAAATTTCATAATAATAATAAAGCGTTATTAATTGCGGACACGTAAGCGTGACATGATTTTTGACGCGCCAAACAAATGGGTACACGTACGCGTGACCTATTTTAAGATAATTTCCTAATTAAAAGAAGTGAATGCACATAGGTTCTAAAAAATAAGTGATTTGATAATTTAATTAAGCCAGGTATGACTAAAGCGACCGTGCTAAAACCACAGAACTCGGGAATGCCTAACACCTTCTCCCGGGTTAACAGAATTCCTTACCCGAATTTCAGTGTTCGCAGGCCATAAATAAGAGTCGAATTTCCTCGATTCGGGATGTTAAACCGGTGACTTGGGACACCATAAATTATCCCAAGTGGCGACTCTGAACTTAAATGAATGATCCCGTTTCGATTGTCACTTAAATTGGAAAAACTCCCTTATACCCTCTTGCGGGTAGAAAAAAGGAGGTGTGACAAGCTCAAGTCTGAGCTGCTTCGCTGTGATGCTAAGTTGCGTAAAGCCTTTAATGGGGAGAAATCTCTCGGGCTTTTTTTGTGATAAGAAGACAAGAGAGCTGATACATCTTTGATCGGAATTGAACCGAAGTTACGATTACAAAGGCAACCTCGAGAAACAGGTAACCTCTATTTTGAGGGAATACAGGCTTCTTCTCCCATCTTCGGAAACTAACATTTTGGTATCTCAGTTGCAGAGAAAGACAGAGATGCTGGAACGCCTTCGGGGCGAAGCCAACCAGGTTAATTCTGAATGCAACAAATTGAGGGCACGGATACATGCTCATGTTGCGGCCAAAAGGAACGCTTTGGCTAAGGCCTCTGCCCTTGAGATACAACTTCGTAATGCTCGAGAGAGAAACTTGGACCAGACGAGCAGGATTGCTAAGCTCGAAACAGATCTTTTGGAGATGAAGGCCGAAGTTGTGGATGCCCGAGCCGAAGCCGAGGAGGTTCGAGCAAAGGTCGATGAGAAGGTGGCCATCTATCTGAAAGATGCTGTTGAAGATCGTGTGAAGTTGAGGGGGGCTTCCGATCGAGAGAGGAGAAGCAATGAATATGTCCGATACAGATCCCGAAGGGAAACTCTCAAGGAGATTCATGGTAAGGGCTTCGATCTTTCGGAGGAGATAGAGCAGGCTAAGGCGGATGAGTTCGACGCCAAGTTCCTCGTATTCGATGCTGAGGAGGAGGCCGGTGAGGGAGCTGGTCCCGAGGGAGCCGATTGAGACGTAGTCCCCGAGGGGGAAAGGCTAGTTCCGAGGGTAGACTAGATTTTTCTTTCTTGTTCTTTGTATAGGGCTCCCTGTGGGAGTGTTGTAAGTGTATCTTTGTGCCATTATTTATAATAAAAAAGGAACCCTTTGGTTTTCCCTTTATATAAATTTCCATTTGCTTGTGTCTTTGTTAATGTTTTGAGGTTTGCCGCTTGTCGAAAACCAGTCCGATGTGTCAGACTTATAATGTAAACCCCTTAGGTTTTCATGCTTGATGAATGATCGATAATAGCTGACCGTTTAGGGCTCAGTCCTCGAATCAAGTTTTGATTCGGGCTCATTGACCCTTAGGTATTCAATATATTGGCCCTTAGGCTCTTTAGATCGGCCCTTGGGCTCTTTAAGTTGGCCCTTAGGCTCTTACGTATTGACCCTTAGGCTCTTTTAGGCTGGCCCTTAGGCTCTTACGCGTTGGCCCTTAGGCTCTTTTTAGATTGGGTCGATGCGACCTCTAATATGGCTATAGTTTTCCCTCATTTGGCTAAAGACTTTGGAAGTTTTTATTATGCCTTGGCATGTTTTATGTTCTCCCGACTCTTCGACGGCTCAAATAAGAACCTCGATTACGAGTCGATATGTGACGATAATTGAGTACCTCGGGAGGTCCTCTTGAAGGCTGATTTTTCGAAGCCTTTTTGCTGAAGGCTGATTGTCTCGAAGCCTTTTCATTATTTGGAGCTGATATGATCGAAGCTCCTTTGCTTATGCCGAGGGTAGCCTGATTAACCGGTTATTTTCGAAGTTTTTTTGAAGTATTTGAAGGCCTTTAAATTTATGGCGGCGGTCGGACGTCTCCGAGCCGCGTTAATTTGGCCGAAGCCTTTTGATATGACTGTAGTCTTTATGTTCGGCCGTAGCCTTTAGTCCCCGGGAGAGATAACCTCGGCATCTATATCGAGGGTATGCCTTTTTAGGGGTCTTACAAGTTCGGATATATAGCCTTGGCCTTAATATCGGGGTTATGCCTTTTTAAGGTCTTATAAGTTTGGGCATGCCTTGCTGAGGTCTTACAGATTTGATGTTGCCTCACTAAGGGCTTACGAGCTCGAAGTTGCCTAATCGAGGTCTTACGAATTCGAGTTTTCGATGGCTCGATGAGCTGACCGTCGATGACAGTCCCCGAGTGTTCGAGAGTCTTTGGCCCTTGAGTTGTCTTATGACAAAGTAGTGAACTTCTTTCGAGGCACAAAGTGTTTTGATAAGCAAATAGGCTTCCTCAATTACTTGATATGTGCGTACATGCTTTTTTGCCTTTGGAGGCTCGATTATTCTACATGGACACGGTTCATTTGACCGTTTGGCCCAATTCAACATTCTCCTATTGAGGTCCTCCTAGGCATAGATCGATTTCTTCCGAGAGGCGACCTCCCGAGGCGATGCCCCCCAGTATTTGAGGTTGATCGAAGAGAAGCCCTAAATACTTGATGAGTTCTCTTTAGGTAACATATTGATGTTGCCCCGTTAAAAATCTCGCCGGTAAAACCCGTTTGGGATAAAACCCGATCAAAGGGAAAAAGAGCGCAACGCATCCTTTAAAACCCAAGGTCTTCGAGCTGGAGGGTGCTTCGATTCCTCTCAATCGAACACCTGCAATAAGTTAGCATAAAACATAAATGAAAAGGGAGAGGGTTGTACCTTAACAATGATAGAGTTCGAGCCTTGATACGTTTCAATTGCTTGCTCCGAGGACGCGGCACGGTCCTTTATTCACTCATGTAGCCGAGAATGTCAGCTGTGGTTGCTTCTTGGTTGATTGCTCGTCCTTAGGCTTCTTCGATGTAGAGGGCGTCGATGTCGGTGCCATGCTGTGCACCGCAAACATCTCTCTGCTACATGCTGCTCCCCGTACACTACTTTTACTCCATCCTTGGTCGGAAATTTCATCATTTGATGAAGGGTTGATGGCACTGCCTCCATATTGTGTATCCACTACCTCATGTCACCTTCGATGACATAAAACTTGGTGTCTTGGATTGTACCGGCCACGTTGACCGGGAGGATAATCTCCCCTTCCGTTATCTCGCTCGCCATGTTGAATCCATTGAGGACTCGAGAGGCGGGTACGATCTGGTCGAGCAGTCCGAGCTGCTCCACCACCCTCGACCTGATTATGTTGGTCGAGCTAACTGGATCCACGAGCACACGTTTAATTTGAAATTTATTCAAAAGAAAAGAAATTACCAGTGCGTCATTATGAGGCTGAGACAAGGTCTCAATGTCCTCTTCGCTGAATGTGAGAGCATCCTCTGGTATGTAACTCCGAGTTCGACCCCTCCAATGATCATGTGGATGGCATGCTGTGGTTCTTCTGGTTCGTTCTTCCTGTTCGCCTTTCTTTCCCGAAAATGGCTTTTAGCTCGGTCGCTGAGGAACTCTCGTAGGTGCCCTTCGCTGATTAGTCGGGCTACCTCTTCTCGAAGCTGTCTGCAATCTCGATCCTATGACTGTGAGTGCCGTGATATTTGCATACCAAGTTAGGGTTCCTCTGTGAAGGATCTGACAGTATGGGTTTTGGTCACCTAGAATCTTTGATTTTACCTATGGCCGATACGATGTCCGAGACATCAACGTTAAAGTTGTACTCAGATAGCCGGGGTGCCTCTACCGGCCCAGTGTGCCTATCGAAACCGGCTTTACTCATGAGTCCCCGGGAACTTTGACCTCGATCTGTCCTTCGATCGCCTCGAGGTATATTACGCTTCGGGGCGTTTCTTCGATCTTCCACGTACGGCTGGTATCTTTCCTTGTTTGGTCTCGACTCTCTTTCTATAAACCTTTGTTCCTTTGTTAAGAGTTTGCTAGGATATACTGAGCCCGAGGGAGCTCCTAATTGGTCGTCTTCGACTCTGATCTTTGATTGATACCTGTTGTGCACATCCGCCCAGGTCACGACGGGATATTGGATTAAATTTTGTTTTAGCTGCATCGAAGCTACCGATCTTCGTTCGTTCAAGCCCTGAGTGAAGGCCTGTACTGCCCAGTCATCAGAGACCGGTGGTAATTCCATTCGCTCCATCTGAAAGCGAGATACAAATTCCCTTAGCATCTCGTTTTCTCTTTGTTTGATTTTGAAGACATCGGACTTCCTGGTGGCGACCTTGATGGCACCAGTGTGTTCCCTCACAAAAGAGTCTACCAACATGGCAAATGAATCTATTGAATTCGGGGGTATATTATGTTACCACATCATGGCCCTCTTCGACAGTGTTTCTCCAAATTTCTTCAGCAAGACGGATTCAATCTCGTCATCCTTTAAGTCATTCCCTTTTACAGCACAAGTATAAGCGATAATGTGCTCGTTGGGGTCCGTGGTCCCGTTATACTTCAGGACATCGGGCGTTCTGAATTTCTTCGGGATGGGCTTCGAAGCCGCACTTGACGGGAATGGTTTCTGCACGAAATTATTTGAATCTACACCCTTCAGAATTGGGGGTGCGCCCGGGATCTGATCGACCCTCGAGTTATAAGTCTCCACCATTTTATCGTTGGCCTCTATCTTCTTTTCTCCTGATTCAATCCTTTTGGTGAGGTCCTCGAGCATCTTCATAATAGCGGGGTCTTCTGCTGACCCGTTGTCGCTCGATCTCTCTGGTGCCTGTTCGACTCGAGGAGCCATTTCCGGCACTGCTGTGCTTGGAGTTTTTTGCTGACTTTGTAGCTGAGCAATAGCCACTTGTTGTGCTTGTAACATCTCAAAAATGACTTGAAGGCTAACTTCTCTTTCCCCCTGAGGTGGAGTCCCCTGTGCTTCATGTTGGTTTTCCTCGTGCACACTTCCGTTGGTATGAGAGCTCACATCGATATGCACAGCGTTGCGTGAGCCTACGTCGATGGGGACTTGTGCTGGTGCCACCCTTGGGTTTCACGGTGGTACACCAACATCTGCACCGTTCTCTCCATGAAGCCCAATACCGTTGTTTTCGTGTGCACTTGCTGAGTTAGACATTTTTTGACTTGAAATCAAAGATTCTTGGACAAGAAAAAGTGTGAAAAATAACTTGTGTTTTTAAGAAAACTAGCACCAAAACAATCACTATTATTTTTAGCCGCACGGTTGGTGCCAAACTGTTTACCTTGAAAATGGTATTTACAATTATATTTGATTTTGTGGTTCTAAAAATATGTGATTTATTTCAATACTAGTTGTTTGGCAATAGATGCTAAGTGTAAGTAAAGAGAAATAAGATATGCAAACAAATGTTGTTGCAAGGCTGGGCCTCGAGCTGGCTGGAACAGGGGCTTCAAGGCCTAGTTAGGGCAATCTAGAAACGAACAATCGATGAAGAAACAATGATAGCGAAGGCCTTGAAGATAGCCTTTTGCGGTTAATAATGAGCAATAAATGAAGAACAATAAACTAACACTAAATGAATAAGTAATAAATCTGTAGAATAATTGTTGAACTCAGTTAGGGAAGAAGAGCAGAGAATGTTCTATTGTACTCAATATTCATCTATCCCCCCTTACAAAATGACAGGGTCCCCTTTATATAGGAGGGGGGATCCCAACATAGTACATGTCTAATAATGACAAGGAAATGCTATTGGTACAGCTATATAATAGCTCAGTACGGATTTGTACTATTCTTGCAGACTTGGTCGGCTTTAACCACGTATCCTTGGGAGCTTTCCCGCCTTTCCATGACGATCATCGATTTGTAATGCTCCGGGATTGACCACAATGAACCTTCGATATGTTCCCTCGAGGGCGTACCTCGGGGTCACACTTTAAATTCTGTTTCGAGCTTTTCGAGTCGGGTGTGGAGTGCCACAATAGCCCCAAAGTCGAACTCCCCGATTTTGGCCGTATACATGCATTATCGGGCTTAATGACACTGTAGGTAATTGGACATTCGACCAATCTACCATCAATGACATTATTATCACTCATTTCCACAATCTTTACACTACTGAACTTCTACTAAGCCTCAACCAAGTCTCCATCCACGCACCCAATGCTCTTACAACTGCTATGTCCCAATACCTGGCTCGACCCCTCGCAGAGATTGAAATTTATCAAGAAATTCAATCTTTCCAACCCCTTAAAGCTCCTGGACCGGAAGGCTTTCATCCTATCTTTTTCCAGCAATTTTGGAATGATCTACAACCCGCTATTCTAAAACTATGTCATGATGCCTTTGACATTTCCTCTATTCCTCCTTTACTAAATCAAACGCATCTCACTTTAATACCTAAGGTCAAAAGCCCCGAACAGATAGCCCAATATCGCCCAATTACTCTCTGTAATACTAGCTATAAGATCATCACTAAAACCATCATCCACAGACTTCGGCCTTACCTTGATTCCATTATTAGCCCATATCAGAGTAGCTTCATTCCCGGACGATGAACTGTTCACAATGCTATTATTGTTCAAGAAGCAATTCACTCTTTCCATGCAAAAATGGGTAATCAGGGTCACATGCTTCTTAAAATCGACCTTGAAAAAGTTTTTGACCGTCTCGAATGATCCTTCATTCGATACTCTCTGTCCAGTTTAAATTTTCCTTCTTCCCTTATTAATCTCATCGTGAATTGTGTCTCATCCTCTACTATATCTATCCTTATAAATGGACAACCTACCCCTTCTTTTCTCCAACGAGAAGCATCCGACAAGGAGATCCTTTATCTCCATATTTATTTATCATCTGTATGGAAACTCTAACTCGCATTATCAACCTCTCCATTGCTAATCACGAATGGACACCTCTCAAATTATCCCGCAATGGCCCTCTTCTTTCTCACCTTCTTTTTGCCGACGATTTAATTCTTTTTGCGGAATCTACTCCAGCAAATACCGTCGCAATCCATAAAGTCCTCCAAACATTTGGTACCTTGGCAGAACAAAAAATCAATAATAATAAATCCTGCATTGCCTTTTCACCAAATACGCCTCAAAGCGTCCAAGATGATATTTCTGACATTTTAAATATGCGTTCCTCTTATCAAGTTGGTAAATACCTTGGACTCCCAATCACCAGTCTTCAACATAAGAGTGCGGATTATCAATATCTCCTTGTCCAAATGAACAATAGACTGCAAGGATGTAAGACCAAATTTCTCAACCTCGCGGGTCAGACTACTTTAGTTAAGTCTGTTCTTGATTCCATACCTACATATGCAATGCAATATACTTTACTTCCTGCCAAAATTACTAACCACATTGATAAAGTTCATCGAAATTTTCTATGGGGCTCCACCACTACTAAACATAAAATTCATCTTCTTTACTGGGAACAAGTTACGCTACCTCATGCCTATGGTGGATTGGGGATCCACAAATCCAGGGGTAAGAATTTAGCTCCTATTGCTGGATTATCTTGGCGATTTTGCTGTCATCCCTAATCCCTGTGGGCCCGAGTCATAACTGCTAAATATCATCTCCCCTCTTCAAATTGCACATCTATTCTTACACGGCGAAGAACTTCCTACACTTTGTGAGCTCTTCTTCAAGGCAACTCCTTCCTTGCGCATGGCCTTAAATGGCACATCGGCAATGCGCAATCATTAACGTCTGGAATGACATTTGGCTTCCAAATAATTCTCCACTTCGCAATCTTGTTTACGGTCCTTTAACTCATACTGAGCAATCTCTTACACTAGATCACCTTCTTCATAATAGAAATTGGAATACTAGTTTCCTCTCCTTTGAACTACCCCAGATATCTCACTTCTCATCCATAATACTTACTTTAATCCCACTTCATCACGCACTGATGACTTTTGTTGGTTTCCAAATAATTCGGGTTTCTTTTCTGCTAAATCCGCATATTAATTATATCTTAACACCCGTTGCAACATGCCTGCTAATCCACCAAATATTCAATGGGTTTGGTCCCTCCATATCCCACCTAAAGTTCAAACTTTTCTTTGTCTAGTACTTCTTAACAGACTACCGATTGCTTTATACCTTTCATGTATTAATATGCTTCCCCACCCTTCCTGTCATTCGTGTCCTACTAAAATCGAATCCCTCCAACACTTATTCTTTGAATGCATCAATTCTCATACTGTATGGAACTTCTTCCCCATTAACTTGCATGCAACATCTTTCTCTGAATAGCTTAAAGAGCAGTGTACACGCACCTACCTTCCATTTATCTACCATGGAATTAAAGTTCCGACAGCTCAACTTGTCCCTTTCATTCTCTGGCACATCTGGATTACTCGCAACCATAACTTTTTCCACAATTTACACGATCATGTCTCGATAAAAAATATTATGTTCCATGTGATAAAATTTCACTATCTAAGAACACCCCCTGCCTTACCTCACATATTGACTACTCAGTATATTAAATGGCACCCTCCCACGCCACATTTACTTAAATTAAATATTGATGGTGCCTTTAACTCCAGCACCAAAACTACGGGTGCAGGAGTGTTTCGAGACCATCAATGTCAATGGATCCGAGGTTTTACTACTCACCGCATTTGCTCATCTGCACTTGAAGCAAAACTCCATGCTTTGTTGATAGGATTGCAAATTTCTCAGGACTTTCACTTCTATCCACTACAGATAGAAACAGATTCTCAAGTACTGCAAATGATGATTGACACAGGTTCTAATCTCTACTTACCTCTTATTTTGGATTGCATGTTATTGATGACACAGCTGCGACAACCGGAACTTAAGCATATCTATCGCGAAGCAAACAATGTTGCGGATCTCCTGGCAAAACATGGCATGACCTTAGCTCCTGGTACTGGCCACACCGTTGTCATCCACTATATTACGAAGAACCACCGCCTTATATTTTACTTGCTTTCAATAAAGACTGTTCAAACACTTGTCTAAGAAGAACAGTCCCCTTATGTACAAACTCTACTACCTGTCTTTCTTAGCTTTTAATAATATTTCCGTTTTAGCAACCAAAAAAACATACTTTTTCATTTTGATGGTTGTTACGTATCGTTGCATGATGTATCGTATCGTATGTATTGTATTTGTGACGACCCAAAGGGTCATCACTTGTTTCCATACTCTTTCTATGCTTTTGAGGCCTTGAAAACCTCATTAGGGTTGCCTCGATTTGCATGCGCAGTCCGGGCGCGTAGCCGGAAAGCTTAAATATGAATTATGTGTGAAAAATGCTAAATTTTGATATTAATATGAATAAATTTGATTTCGGTCAACATTTTGGGTAAACGGACCCGTGATTTGACGGTCCCGGTGGGTCCCTAGGAAAATATGGGACTTGGGCGTATGCCCGGAATCGAATTCCGAGGTCCCAAGCCCGAGAAATGAATTTTTGTGTGAAATTATTTTCTGGAAATATTTGAGGAAATTGGAAATGAAATTTGATTAGAAGACTATGGTATCGGGCTCGTATCTTGGTTCCGGCGCCCCGTACAAGTCTTGTATATGATTTAAGCACTTTCTGTAAAGTTTGGTTGAAAACGGACGTCGTTTGACGTGTTTCGGACTTAAAATGGAAATTTGATGTTTTATGAAAAACTTGGAAGAAATCATGAGTTTTGAGGCTTGATTCGATGTATATGATATTGTTTTGGCGATTTGATCGCACGGATAAGTCCATAGGATGTTTTTGAGGTTGTGTGCATATATGGTTTGGAGCCCCGAGGGCTCGGGTGAGTTTTGGATAGGTGTCGGAGTGCATTTTGAACCTTGGGAAAATCTGATATTCCCAGTCCTGCAATCTTCGCATTTGCGAAGCAGGGCTCGCAAATGCGAGCTCGAAAATGCGAAAAGGGGTCTAGCCAGCTGGGATCGCAAATGCGACCTCTTGGTCCGCAAATGCGAAGTCGGGCCTATCGCAAATGCGACATATTAGCTCGCTAATGCGAAAGTTCCAGATCCTTCAGAGTTCGCAAATGCGAACTCACCTTCGCATTTCCCAAGCCTGCAGGGTTTGCAAATGCGAACTCACCTTCGCATTTCCTACATCTGAGGCCTGGATATTTTACACTTAGCCGAATTTTTGAGTCATTTAAACATTCTTTCAAAACACAAACCTCTTTGGGCGATTTTCCAAGATTAAGACTTCTTCCAAATCATTTGTAAGTTGGTTTTTACTCATTTCTTTCAACCTTTAACACCATTTAACATGTTTTCAACTTAAAATCAATGATTTTCATGGGTGAAATTGGGGGTTTTGGGTAGAACCTAGGTTTTCTAAAAATTAGGGGATTTGGACCTCAATTTGAGGTCCGATTTCAAAACAATTTACATATTTGAGTTCGTGGGGTATGGGTAACCGGGTTTTGGTTCGAACCTCGGCTTTTGACCACGTGGGCCCGGGGGCGATTTTGGAATTTTGGGCAAAACTTTGGGAAATTCATTTTTATGCATTCAAATTGATTCATTTAGTGTTTATTAATGTAGTTAAACAATTTGTGATTAGATACGAGCGAATTGGTGGCGGAATCGAGGGGTAAAGCCATAATTGAGACTTGAACTGAATTCAAAGCATCGAGGTAAGTGTTTGGTTTAACCCTAGCTTGAGGGAATAGGAGTTGAGTCTTAATTGCTACTTGCTAATTGTCGGGTACGATGTATAGACATGGTGACGAGTATCTATACATTGGTGTCTAGCATGACCGTGAGTCCTTATTTTGCGAATAGTTGGGATTTTGTTATATCTTCCATGTTTAATTGATGACTTCTATACGTTGTAAAGATCTTGTGAAAGAAATTGTGATCTTTGAACTTCGTGAACCGTTGGCTCGAGTTGAAATACAAATTGTGAAGGTATATGAGATAAGTAAATCTTTGGAGCGTTGGCTCGAGTGAAATTGTGAACTATGAGACGAAAGTGAAAGAAAGAGAAAGAGTTATTGATATTTTCCCTTGCCGGGACGTTGAGATTATTGATGTTGTACCCTTGCCGGGTTTTAATTATTTGTTTGTGTTCCCTTGCCGGGATTTTCATTATTGTTTATTTATTCCCTTGCCCTTGTTTGTGATTGTTGATTGGGTGAGGAAGAGTGTAAAAGCACGAAGGGTGATGCCATGCACATTTTATGATATCATTGCTTGGTGAGGATGAGAGTAAAAGCACGAAGGGTGATGCCGTGCACTTATTGCAGTTTGCTATGATTTCTTGTTGTTATTAGTTCAAGTGCATTACTTGTCTTATTCCATTATTTCTGTGATTCTTTACGTTAACATTTCCCTTTATCATGTCACTTGTTATTATTGAACCAAGGTGTCCTTGCGCAACGTTATGTCTTGAATTTATGCCTTAATTGCTTCATGATTATGTGATTTAATTGCTACGTGACATTCAACATATTAATTACTAAATTGCCTAATTGCCCCCTTATAATCCATAATTAAATTGCGATTTGTCATTATTTATTTTCCTTAGTGAATCATAAATTTTGTGTACTTGTTGTCTTATGAACTCGTATTAATGGTTGCGTTTGTTAGAGTAAATTTTCTTTTAGAGGAACTGTTGATATATTGAAATGGGAGCGGGTGGTACGCCTACCACAAGTGATATTGAAATGGGAGCGGGTGGTACGCCTACCACAAGTGATATTGAAATGGGAGCGGGTGGTACGGCTACCACGAGTGATATTGAAATGGGAGCGGGTGGTACGCCTACCACGGGATATTGAGAAATGGGATCGGGTTGCACGCCTGCAACAAGATGAGTTGAATATGAAAGTTGCCTTATCTCTTCATTTACTGCTAGAAGTTAAATTGTAGATGTACGCTTTATTATTCCTGAAATCCTATTTCTAACTGTTGCCCCTGAAGCATGCTCCCTTCCCCGGCTTAAATTGTTATCTTCTTGCTACGTCTCCGTTGTACTTGTATATATATATATATCTGCACAGGTTTATTTGGTGGTCAGGTCCTAGCTTCGTCACTACTTCGCCGGGGTTAGGCTAGGCACTTACCAGCATATGGGGTCGGTTGTGCTGATACCACACTCTGTGCTATTTTGCACAGATCCAGGCTTCGGACAGCAGCAGCAGCAGTAGTAGTGTGGGAGCAGGCTTTCAGCCCAGCGAGACCCGAGGTAACCTTGCAAGCGTTCGCAGGCCCTGGCTTCTCCTTTCATCTATATTCCTGTTTCTTTCATGTATTTCTGGAGACAGTGTCGAGTTTATTTCTTTCAGACCTTTATGTGTAGTATTCTTAGACCGTCTGTGAAACTGTGACGCCAGTCTTGGTTAGAGGCTTTTGTTGAGATTTTTCCGCATATTTATTCAGTTTTCTATAATGTTGAGACTTCCGCTTATTATTTAATTTTATTGCTTTGTATTATTGCCGATAACTGTTAAAAGGAATTATGTTATTAATGAAGAAGTAATTAAATTTGGCTTGCCTAGCTCTCATTAGTAGGCGCCATCACGACTCCCGAGGGTGGGAAATTCGGGTCGTGACAGTATAGTACTGTATCATTTAATGCATACAATGTGTGGATAGAATGTGTTGTTTTCATGATATCATGCACCAGCAATATGATGAATAAACTTGCAATATTATAAAGAAAAATTATGATACGGGGTTAAATTTTAATATAAAGTTAGGGTAAATGATGAAATAAAATTATTTAATACTAATGAAGGGTGAGATTGAGAGAAAAAGACAAGGTAACGACGCGACCACCCCAAATCGGTCGTTACATAAAGTTGCACATTTCGTTGTTACGTAACGACAGATTTTAACGATACGATACAATAAAATTTAAGTAACAATCAAAACAAACATCATATTTAAAGTAACAATACGATACGATACGATACAATAGGTAACAACCATCCAAACAAGTTGTTAAAGAAAAATTGTGTTTACTTTCGAAAAAGCTTGGCAATATTTTGCACTAGCTCCACATGCAATTGATGGACCAGCCTCTAAAGTACTGAAATAAAATTGTAATTAATTAATGCGGCTATGCAACGGAATGGATCAGATTCACGTGCTAGCTAGGGATGTGATTAAAGAAAATAATTAGCTATCAAGTCTATTATTTCTAACTAGAGCTTGTTTGGATTGTCTTATTTTAAGTGCTTTTATGCCAAAATAACTTTTAAGCCATTTTTAGTATTTGGATAAAGTAAAAAAGGGCTTTTAAGCACTTATTTTTAAGCTAAAATGACAAAAACAAGCCAAAAGCTAGAATTTTTAACTTATGGCTTAAAATCTATTTTGGCTTAAACGTCACTTAAAATAAGCCCATCCAAACGGGATCCTAATCTCATTAGATTTCGTAAGGTTTAGCTAAAATTTAGTCCACATATGTCACTTATAAATTAACTTTTAGCTATATGTTTAAATCGAATAATATCTTACAAGATGATTTTTAATTTGGTGATAGTATTATAAAAGTTTCATATTGAGTTTGTTAATTATAGACAACCAATTGTTTGACTAGGAGGATCAGGGTCTAATTAAAAAACAACGAGAGTATTGAGAAACTACTACAAGTTCAATTGTTTTCTTTCACACTGTTCTGATTTAGAGTAATAACGTACATTGGAAAATTATGGCTAGAGGAAACATTAAATTTAAATGTGTATGCGTATATTTTGTATCTTAATGTGTATGCTTTTAGATTTTATGTTTTATATTATGCTACCTACATTTAAATATTTTGATAGTACACATAAAATGAATAAAATAATTTAACTATTTTCTTTTGAATTGCGTAGATGGGAGATTGGTCCAATTTTAAGTTTAGCATTTCATGTCTAACAATGGTAACACTTGCTACTATCATTTAACTCACGCTTGCATGTTAATTAATGTTGCATGAGTATTGGCAAACACATCTCATTTGTTAATTAACGTAAAGAGATTATATATCCAGAAAGACCAAGCTGTGTAATTATTTATAGTTTTAATGCGCAGTATAATATAATAATATTTTCTATAAAAAGAGAGGAAATGGGCGTCTAAGAAGTCTTGCTAATTTTGATTACATTTCCTGTGATGCTTGTAGCCCGTTTGGCCAAGCTGCAAAAATCAGCTTATTTTGAGAAGTGCTTTTTTTTCAAAAGTGCTTTTCTCAAAAGTACTTTTGGTGAGAACCAGTTTGTGTTTGGTTAATTAGTTTGAAAAACACTTCTGAGCAGCAATTAGTATTTGGCCAAGCTTTAAAAAACTGTTTCTAAGTATATTTTTCTCAAAAGTGCTTCTCAAAAAAGTGCTTTTGGAGAGAAGTTACTTTTTTCTGCTTCTCCTCAAAAGCACTTTTTTCCTTCCAAAAACTTGGCCAAACACCTCAATTTTTGGCCAAAAGTGCTTTTGGCCGAAAAAAGCACTTTTTGCCAAAAAAAAACTTGGCCAAACAGACTATTAGACATGAGGTTTCTTCTATTGTTTTATTAGACATATATAGCTTCTGATGTTGGTGAAGGTGTACAGTTGGCCATATTCCGATAACATAACATTTATATTTCTAGAGAAAACTATTCTTGAGAATTTGTTCCATAGTAAACTAGTAGGAATAGTGCGGAGAATTAATAGCAGATAGAGAATATCAAGGGGTTTTGACACAGTTACCCACAAAAACAAAACTATTTATCCTTGTCTGTCCATTTATTTTTCTACACATAAACTAATTACATTTTCTACCTATAGTAGTTTTTGTGGGAAAAATTTTCTTTATTCTCCAATTCTTTTTTATTTCTATGCTTCTTTTCTTTCTTTTTTCTTTTTTTTCTTTTCTCCTTTTCTTTTTCTCGTTTTCTTCTTCTTTTTTTCCTTTTCTAATTCCATTTAATTTTTTTATATATTCTTTTTCTTTTCGTAATCTAATTTCATTTACTGTTTTCACTATTTTTTATTATTTTTTTTATATTATTACTAAAGAAAATCAAATTGTGTACCAATTAAATGTAGCTAATACGACCAAAAAATATTAACTAACTTATGATACCAGTATAGTATATAGCTATACCAACAGGGTATACAATTGTACGCAAAGAGTTAAAAAAAATTTAATTCAATTATTAAACCGAAATAATATCACTTGTCAATAAAAAATTTCAAAAAATTCTCAAAGGATCTAACTGTAAGAGTATACCATTACATTATACAGCATACTATAATATATATATATATATATATATATTTTTTGCATTTTCAATTTTTCCCTTACGCTGGGTAAAAGTTTAAAGCAAATTAAAAGGGAAAAGGCAAGTGAATTTACGAGTAATAAGTATATTATTATAGTATATTGTATACTATTACAGCGTACTATTACAGTATATTGCATATTGTTACAATATATTATAACAAATATATTGTATACTATAATAGTATACTATTGCAGTATAACTATATACTCCTATAGTATATTGTATACTGTAGCGGTATATTGTTAGGTAACTTGTTCTTCTTCGATTATTGCAATATATCATTGCAGTATATTGTAAAGTATAATAGTATACTGTTGCAGTATAGCTATATACTCCTACAGCATATGGTATACCGTAGCAGTATACTATTGGGTAGTTGTGTTCTTTTTCGATTTTTGGCTGAAAATTTCGATCTCAAATCAGCTCCAAATGCTATCAAATTTCAGTTTGAACTTCCAGAAGGTATTAGTGCGGTTTATCGATTATGATAAATAAAAATGGTTTGACTTGGATTATCGATCTAGTGCAGTTTATCGATTTTCTTTGTATACCCCTACTTTGAAGAGTGAGAGTTGAATGAGAAAAGATAGAGACTTGTTTAACTCGAAAATTCCCTCTACGTGACTAGAGTGTTAAGTAAGAGTTCACGTCAAATGAACTCAATGAGAATAAGAAAAAAATATAATATTAATATTATCTAAGACTTGTTTAACTCGAAAATTGCCTCTACGTGACTGGAGCGGTAAGTTAGAGTTCACGTCAAATGAACTCAATGAGAATAAGAAAAAAATATAATATTAATACTATTTAAAGACTTGTTTAACTCGAAAATTTCCTCTACGTGACTAGAGTGGTAATTTAGAGTTCATGTCAAATGAACTCAATAAGAATAAGAAAAAAATATAATATTAATATTATTTAATATAATATAAGAAGAAATAAAATACTACCAGTTGGGCACGGTGACACAACCATATTTGTCCTGGAGAAGCTAAAGGAAGCGGGAGTTAGTTTCTCATCTAAAATTAGCGGGTAAATAATTTGGGGGGTATGGGTAGGAGTGGTAAATAGTTTAGGCTTGGGCATTAAAGGGTAAATAGTTTAGAATTAATGGGTATAAAGTGAGATTTTCTCGAATATCAACACCTACGTGTATATATACATGTCTATGAAAAGGAATCAAATAATAAGGATACATATCCCTTATTAATAACGTTACTATTAGTTCAGGCCTGCTGCTGACCAAGTTTCCATTTAATTAAAAAATTGATCGAAGATAAAAATAAAAAGAAAACACTAAATATGTTAGATCATCAAAATAGGAGCCAAACTACTTGTGACGTTGTCATGTCTTGCTTTATTTACAAGTTAACGTTTAACGATAATTTTTAATACATGTTTGGTTCTATATTTAGAACTATTAGAAGAATACATCTAAACTCATGAACATAAGACAAAATTCCCCTCTTTTTTGTCTTTCCCTCGTATTATTCAGGCCAAATTAAGAAAGTGCAACTAATCTTGAACTATATATTATTGAGATTTTAATCTACTATACATGCAATCGATATGTAGGAATGGCCATTATATGTTGAACTCTTGCAGTAACTAAACCAAATTTCTCATTCATGTCAAGATCTTTTGGCAGCATATTATTTGGTAACTCCCAATCAAAGCAGTGAACTAATTGTGCTACCAACAATTGGACAATGGTGAGGCCAAGCTGCAAACCAGGGCAACTTCTTCTACCAAAGCCGAATGGTAAAAGTTGAAAACTGTGTCCCTTGACATCAATGTTGCATCCCAAAAATCTCTCTGGTTTGAAATTTTCTGGCTCAGGCCAAATATCTGGATCTCTTCCAATTGCCCAAACATTGACCAAAATTCGAGATCCTTTACGTATATGAAAACCATCAACCGTGCAATCTTCAATGGACTCGTGAGGAATTAATAGTGGTACTACTGGATGGAGCCTAAAACCTTCTTTTATAACCATATCTAAGTACTCCAGATTTTCTAAGTCTGATTCTTCTACCATTCTGTTTTTACCAATAACTTGTTCCAACTCATTCTGGAGTTTTTTCATTACATCAGGGTTCCTTAAGAGTTCTGAAAAAATCCATTCAACCGTTGTTGATGAAGTATCCATACAAGGCATCAGCAAGTCCTACATGTATATCATCATTTTTTAGCTATAAACTCATACAGCGTCACCTGCTTTAGCCGAGGGTCTATCGGAAACAGTCTCCCTGCCCTTCCAGGGTAGGGGTAAAGCTGCGTACATACTATCCTCCCCAAACCCCACTTGTGGGATTATACTGATTGTTGTTGTAAACTCATACAACACTGCCAGTATAATTGGAAACTTAAAGTTTCCACTATACAGTCCAAGTAAAGAAGCAAAAATGATATTGCATGTTACAATATAAAAATTATCAACGACTATTTCAATATAGTAGATAATTATTGTCCAACTAATTTATAGAACAAAAAGTATTTTTGTTACCGTGGGTAAACTTTAATGATTTTCTTATGAAACAAAAATAATTATGCGACTTATATTGTCCAATGGTGACTATACGTGAAACTAACCCTAACTTTAGACAGACAAAGAAAGGGCATTTAGAGTGAACATTACCAGCAAAATTGCTTTGACATGGCGACGATCAAACTCGAACTCAGCTTCTCCAGATTGCATAATGTCCATCAGTGTATCAACAATATCTTTAGCTTGCTTATGCTCATTAGTGGATTGATGAACATGTTCGTCGATAACTCTCTCCAAAAATTCATCAAAAAGCTTAGCTAATTCTTTCATACGAGGAGTCAATCGTTGGAGATCAAGCACACAAAGACAAGGAATGTAATCACCAAGTTTTGGCATTGCTATTATACGCATTGTCTCTTGAACCAGAGCCTTGAAACCCTTCTCGCCAAGATCCTCGTCCATGTACTTCTTCCCAAATAACATCATGCAGGCCATGTTCGTGCTAAGGGATCCAATTTTATCACTAAGATTAACGACAACATCGCCATCAGAAGCAGCCGCCTGTTTGAGGAAATTCACAAGATTTCCAACTTCTTGTTTCCTCATAGGCTGAAAAGAATGGATCTTGACATTGCTAAGCAATTGTAGAAAATGTATTGAAAATGCATATTTCTCCAATAAGGTCCGTACTTGCTAGAGACCAGATTTCTCTGATTATAGAAAATGTATTGAGAAACTTCACTGTAAGGTCTACTAGCAAAAACCAGATCATGGTTTTTCAAGAATTGTTTTGCAGCATAAGGAGAGGAAGCAACAACGACAGGAACAAGACCAAATCGCATGGACATTATGGGACCATATTTCTTGGCTATTTTATAAAGATCTTGGTAAATATTCTTGCCTAACATGTGAAGATTCCCAATAAGTGGAAGTCCTCTTGGCCCTGGAGGAAGTTTCTTCTTCTTCCTCATTAATTCTTGAAGAAAATAAGCAAGCAGTGCAACTACTGCAAGAGCTAGCCAAATAGCAGCCATGTAATTGCCACAATTTTTCCTACTAATATAGTATTGAAACTGTACTACTTATAGCTCTTTTGAAGCAGACCAATAATGAATTTCTTTCAACTTCATTCATATATTATCTATCTATACTACATTACAAGCACAAAGACCCTTAGCAAAATGTCGTTCGCTTTTTTTACCCTTTAAAAATATAGTTCATACTGGACAAGATAGTCATTTGAATATTTTAGTAATATTTATGACTTTAAAATCAAATCAAATTTTTCCTAAATTTTTGGACTTAAAATCAATTAAGATTTTATATTATATAAAGTTTCCTTACTTAACATAACTTTTTGAAAAGTTGTACGCAAAAAATTTTAAGGTATATTAAAAATGTGGCCATGATAAAATAATGTAAATGTTGTTGTCATGATAAAATACGTAAACAATAGAAAGGAAAGAAACCTGTAAACTAAATTAATATATTGGTCATGTGTTGTTCACAAGCAATTTGAGTTGAAGTGCTAGGTCGGTTAATGACATTGATGTTTCACACCATGTTCTATTTTCAACAGTAATTGATAATGATCTTAGAATGTATGTGGTGTAAATTTTATTTCGTTATATAAGTTTCATAATTGTAACATCGATTTACTTTGTTGATATTATCTAATGATAATATTTGAATTCAAAATAAAGTCTACTTGATTATGGTAAGCCTTACGGTCTTACCGTAATCATACGAACATATTTAGCTTTTTGTTGAGCTAAAATATACTTGGTTCGTTATTACTAAAGCTAAAGTCTACATATTAGAACAATTTTTTGTAAAAGCTAATCTTAGTTAATTTAAAAGTCATTGCATATTAGGATTTTATGTATAGTTCAAATAAGGAAAGATCTAATAAAAAGATTATAGTTGACATAAATATTTAAATATTAAAAAAATAGTTAAATGATAATTTTGTCCAGTATAAAATATACTTTTAACAGGTAAAAAAAATTTGTAAGTATCTTAATTTTGGGCGTTCGGTGAAAAAATAAGAAAGATTTGTCAGTTAGTTGATCCTATTTTATATCTTCTATAATTAACATATGAATATATAGTTTTTCAAAAAAAAAATCTTAATCTTCAAGGATATGCGTACTAATAATAAAAAGGAGCATGATAACCTCAGAAATTAAGTAATAAAATTATAAAACTAAAATAAATTTTAAGTTAAATATATTGATTAAGACAATTGATCGACTTATGCAGGGATATATTTCTTACATTATTGAGTTACCTAAATAGGATCAACAATCATCATTTTTAAAAATTTAAACTTTTTCGTTAACTTCTACCTTATACATATCTCAGACACAAATTTTAAATATAACATTTATGTGATTTTAAAATTTTAACTTATTAAGATAAGGTACACACGTTACGATACACGCACAACGCACGTACCCTTAAAATATATATATATATATATATATATATATATATATATATATATATATATATATATATATTTATATATATACTCTTCCATTTTATTTAAATCTTGTATTCTTAAACTAAAGTCAGAAGTAGCATTAATGTAGCAAAATAATGTTGCAATAGACCAATTTCTAGTCTAGTGGTGATACAAGACAGATAAATGAAAGCAGGTGGAGTATTTCATTAGCACCGGCCACCTATTGCAAGTAGTGAACCCTAATCCCTAGCATGGTAGTTCGGCTATATATTGGAGTTAGGCAATATTTAATGAAGTTAGATGCTCCATCTGTTCATTTTTACTTGTCCACTACTGATTTTATATACCTTTTTAGAAATAATAAATAAAGTGCATATGTAATTTACCATGATACCATATTAATTAATGTATAGTCTTAAAAGA
The DNA here is from genome assembly GCF_001879085.1 of Nicotiana attenuata. Classification (NCBI taxonomy): domain Eukaryota; kingdom Viridiplantae; phylum Streptophyta; class Magnoliopsida; order Solanales; family Solanaceae; genus Nicotiana; species Nicotiana attenuata. Next base: position 41,862 of record NW_017670932.1, read on the forward strand.
TTTGGAATGAGTAATTAATGCTAAGGGCAAAACAGAAAAAAATAAATTATTTTTTTCTTGATATGCGAAAAGTGACAAGTATAAATGAAAATTTATAGAATACTTGACAACTAAAAGTGAAAGGAGGGAGTATATATTAAATTTAAAGATTGAATTAATTGGAGCAAATAGTAGTTTTATCTTTCTGTTTTTTCGTTTTAGACGTCCAAAACCGTATTATTGAAACTTTTTTTTGCTTCTTGTCGTGTTTAAATTAAACTAGTAGTCGTACCCGCACGATGCGCGTTCAATATTAAAAAAGTATTAATTAAATTAAATTATGATCAGGCTTGTTTGATCCTATTAGACCGTATTACTTTAATAAATTTCAGTTGACATCTTATTTGTCAATACGATATACCCAACCCTCACCCATGTTTGAGTAGTTAATTTTGGTAGTTAATTTCTTTGTTAATTTTCAACAAATAATTTTTTTGTTATTAACTAATTATGCCATGTGGCTTTTTTCTAGGCTACCACTTGAATTAGTGTGGTGCTTTTTCTTTGGATTTTAATAATATATAGATAGATTATTAGCATATTACTTGTTTAATCTTTTTGTCTTGCTATATTTTTTAATGTAATAGAAGATATATATTTTATTACTCTTGAATATATATATATATATATATATATATATTCTATTTTAAATTTTATTATATTTTTCTCAATAATATTGTATGAATTTTAATGAATAAAAATACTTTTTATTTCAAAAAATAAAAACGAAAATGATTTTAAAAAATAAAATAAAGAAATTAACTACCCTCACCCATGTTTTAGTAGTTAATTTCTTTGTTAATTTTCAATCGATAATTTTATTGTTATTAACTAATTATGTCGTGTGATTTTTTCTAGGCTACCACTTGGATTTGTCACGACCCAAAATCCACTAAGGGTCGTGATGGCACCGGACACCACCGTCAGGCAAGCCAACCAAATTACTTAATTAAATTCTCGTTTTAATACTCTTACAATATATGATTTTTCTCTGAATTTACAAATAAACAGATAATCGTTTCAATTCAAATTAAATGATAAGCAATTAATACAAATACTTCATAACCATCCCAGAACCCGGTGTCACAGGTACATGAGCATTTTCTAAGAATCTGAATAAAGTACAACAGTTGTCCGAAACACAAATGGACAGGAAGTAAATACAATTCTGAGAGAGACTATACTAGCTGCGCGTCGCCTCGAGGAAATACAGCTCACCTAGTCTCCGGATCGCCCGTGCTGCTACGCCCAATGGGCCAATAGAATTACATGTACCTGTGCAACAAAATGCACAGCAAGTGTAGCATGAGTACGAAAATAACGTGTACTCAGTAAGTATCCCGCCTAATCTCGAAAATAACGTGTGCTCCTCTTATGTGCTCCTATTTATGGGGGCTACGTACGCACGGACTCTCGTCACCCCGTGCGTACGTAGCCCCCATAAATAGGAGCACATAACCAATTATTTCACCTATGGGGACAATTCCCTCTTACAAGGTTAGAAAGGAGTCTCACCTCGCTCCGAAGATCCATAACCGGCATTCCACGCCCTTCCGAAGACTCAAATTGATGCACAACGCTCCAAAACTAACCAATAATTATGAAAATCCATTAATATATGCTCAATTACTCATTACAATCCAATATATAACAATTCCTAACCCCGATCAAAAAGTTGACAAAAATGCCCTCGGGCCCACGTGCCCGGATTTCGAAATTTTTCGAAGATAGAGTCTACCCATGAACTCACGAACTCAAATATATGATTTTCTCTTAATTCCATAACCAAAATCGTTGTCAAATTCCAAGAATATCAATTTCTAGGTCATTCCACCAAAACCCCAAATTTCTACCAATTTACATGCTAAAATCTATACATAACCAATGTATTTAACTCAAGATAGGTGGGATTAACTTACCTCTAAGTTGCTAGATGGAAGCCCCTCTCAAAAAGCTCCAAAATTGCCCTAAAGAAGAGGAAAAAATGGGTGAAATGAACTCAACCCCGCTTTTTAAAACATTCTGCCCAGCGACTTCCGCACCTGCGAACTCCTCGCCGCTTCTGCGCTTTCGCAGATGCTGCCAATACCCCGCATCTGCGGTCCTTCACTTGGCTGCCCCAGCCTGCTTCTGTGCCGCACTGATCGCATATGCGATCACGCAGGTGCGGAAATTCCTTCGCACCTGCGGCCTCTTCTCCCTTCATATCTAACCGCTTCTGCGGTTCAAATCCTCGCTTCTGCGGGGTCGCTTCTGCAGTGAGCCCTCCGCAAAAGCGGTTATACCAGCAACCAGACCCCTTCAGCTCATCCTTCAAGCTTCAATTCGATCCGTTAACCACCCGGAATCCACCCGAGGCCCCCGGACCCCGACCAATTATACCAACCAGTCCCAAAACACATTACGGACTTGCTCGAGACCTCAAATCGCATCAAACAACGCTACAATCATGAATCGACCTCCAATCCAAGCATTATGAACTTTAAAATTTCAAACTTCTACTTTCGATGTTTAAACCTATCAAATCACGTCCGATTGACTTCAAATTTTGCACACAAGCCAGATTCGGCATTACGGACCTACTCCAACTTCCGGAATCGGATTCCAACCCCGATATCAAAAAGTCCACATCCGGTCAAACTTCTCAAAACCCTTCAAATTTCTATCTTTAGCCAAATGACTCCAAAATGACCCACGGACCTCCGAATTCACTTCCGGTCGTGCTCCCAACTCCAGAATCACCATACGGAGCTACTCCCAGACTCGGAATCCCAAACGGACATCGATAACACTGAAATGCACTTCAACCCAAGCTTATGAAATTTCTTCCAAAATGCTAACTTCCACAATAGGCACCAAAACGCTCCCGGGTCACCCAAAACCCGATTCGGACGTACGCCCAAGTCCGAAATCATCATACGAACCTACTGGAACCTTCAGATCCCGATTCCGAGGTCGTTTACTCTTATATCCAATCCCAATCAATTTTCTCAACTTAAAGCTTCTGAAATGAGAATTTTCTCTCCAAGTCAACTCCGAACTTCCCGAAATTCAAATCCTACCACGCGTACAAGTCACAATGCCTGAACTGAAGCTGCTCATGGCCTCAAACTGCTGAACGGCGCGCTAGAGCTCAAAACGACCGGTCGGGTCGTTACAGGATTAATGTGGTGCCTTTTTCTTTGGCTTTTAATAATAGATAGATATAGATATAGATTTGAATTAGCAATTTTTTATTTATTTTATTTCAAATTTTATTATAAAATAATTTTAAAGTTCCAAATTAGTTGGAGCTTTGTCACTTGTTATCTTATAGTTATACCACTTGGCATCATATAATTATTTACTTCTCTTTATATATATATATATATATATATATATATATATATATATATATATATATATATATATATATATTAGAAAGAAACTACTCCACAATTTGAATAAAAAGTTTTTTATTGCTTTATTTTCGTTTCTTATTTAAAAATAATTATTAAAACTCCAACTTGAAACTACTCCTCGATTTGAAGGGTAGTTTTTTCTTCTTCTTTTTTTTCGTTTTTATTATAGCTAATTTTATTTTTCTTTTTTTGTTTATTTATATTAAAATAATTTTAAAACTCCAACTTGAAACAACTCCCACCCATTTTGAATGGATAGTTATTTTTTATATATTAATATTTTCATTTGTTATTATAACTAATTATAAGATATCTATATTTATTAATTCAAAAAAGTAACAAATTAATATATATATATATATATATATATAATAGTTTTTATTTTTTATTATTTTCGTTTTTTATAAATATTTAAATTCAAAAATAATAACTAATTAGCCACGTGGATTTTTTTAGGCTGTCACTTGGCTTAAGGAGAGGGCTTTGTCCTCTCCTTTTGATAGAATATAGATTTTTGTTTTTTATAAATATTTAAATTGAAAAATAATAACTAATTAGTAACTAATTATGCCATGTGGCTTTTTTTAGGCTGCCACTTGGCTTAAGGAGAGGGCTTTGTCCTCTCTTTTTAATAATACTAATATACGTACCCGCGCGTTGCGCGGTTTATATTAAATATAACATTCCAAAAAGAATATTATATGAAAAATTTGGTAGACGCGAAGGAGCATTACAATGCTATTATTTTTAGGATCATATAAATGTACTGGATATTCATACATTTAATTCATGAGAAAATACACTTATCCATTAGAAAACATATGGAGAGGAAAGGATGTAGTTTGAATATGACACATAGGAAAAAGTAATTGTGATTGAACAATATTTATGTTGAAATAACCACATTATAGTTGCTATATAACAACATTTATGTTAAAATAACCACATTGTAGTTGTTACATATCATATCTACTGCTTGCAAAGTGCTTGGTCATTAGTCATTCATCACTATTTTTTTGAAGTTGCAGTAGTTGTTGTGATTTTAGCTAAACTTTTACTCAAATAATGACTTGACAAATAATGCAGAAACGGCTAGAGCTAGTATAATTTACCCCATGAAGTTAGCACATTGTGATCATCAAACGCTCATTTGCATAGAAGTTTTCAGTAGAACTGTTGGGAAAGCCAAAAAACCCAAAATGTTCAATTTCTTAGGTGATAGTGTCTCCATCGGCGAAGCTGAAATGCAAGGCAAAAGGGTACAAACATTGAATAAATGCATTCATACATGGACCTTTAAAAATTTGGACAATATGATATCTGCATCCTGCACATTATTGAACCAGTAAAAAGACAGTTAAAGAACCTCATACCAACAATAGTTAAATTGCTTCTTGTTCCGAAGAAAACTTTAGGTTTTGGATGAGGTTGGAGTCAATCCTTGAGAAGTGATAGTATAAAATAAGATGAATTAGTAATGAACTTAACTTTAAAGAATGTTGGCACCAACCAATAAGTATTGTCATAATATTTTCAAAACTAACCTAAAATAACTGCATAAAAATATTTAATGTCCACATTATTTGTGACGACCCGGCCGGTCGTCTTAAGAATTTACGCCCCGATCCCCTATTAACTGCTTTCCCTAAGTTCATGTCTGCTATTTTGGTTTGCCGGGACGTTCGGTGTTGAGTTTCAGAGAGTTTTGGGACACTTAGTCCCTAAATGAGAGCTTAAGTGTTGAAAAGTGGTCCGTAGTCGGAACAGTGTGAAGAGGACCTCGGAATGGAAATCAGATGGTCCCATTAGCTCCGTTAGGTGATTTCGAGGTTGGGAGCGTGTTCGGAATGTATTTTGGAAGTCCGTAGCTCATTTAGGCTTGAAATGCCGAAGGTTGAATTTTCGAAGTTTCCGGTCCGATAGTGAGTTTTTGATCCGAGGGACGAAATGGAATTCCGGAAGTTGCAGTAGCTTCGTCATGTCACTTGGGATATGTGCGCAAAATTTCAGGTCATTCGGACGTGTTTTGGTTAGGGTTTTTATCGAAAGCGTGTTTTGATAAAAATTGAAGTTCTTAGGCTCAAATCCGTGTTTAATTCGAGTTTCTGGCGTTGTTTTAGGTGGTTTAAGGATTGGTACAAGTTTGAATGAGGTATTAGGTGTTATTGGTGCTTTTGGTTGAGGTCCCGGGGGCCTCGGGATGATTTCGAGTAGTTAACAGAGAAATTTTTGAAGTGTTGCAGCAGCTGGTTTTTCTCTTCTGGTATTTTCGCTTCTGCGGCTTGGGAACCGCAGAAGCGGCCACTCAATCGCAGGAGCGAATTTGGGCTCCCTCAGCTTTTTCCGCAGGTGCGGAGGACCTACCGCAGATGCGGTTACGCACCTGCGAGGCTTCTATCGCAGATGCGGCCCTGAGCTTTTTGTGAGAAACCGCAGAAGCGGTAATTATTTCGCAGAAGCGGCAACCGCAGGTGCAGTTTAAGACCGCAGAAGAAGAACCCTGGATTTTTAATGAAAACCGCAGAAGCGGCTCGTTTTCCGCATAAGCGGGACCGCAGAAGCGGTCCGTTGTCCGCAGAAGCGGAAACCCCTGAGCAGATATAGAAATTTCGAGGGTTAGTTTTCATAAGTTAGAAAAATCAATTTGAGCTCGGGGAAGGGCGATTTTTAGAGGGTTTTGAAGAGAAGACTATTGGGTAACGTTTCTTTAATCCCTTCTAGTTATATTTCATCATTTTGTAGTAAATCCATCATTAAAATTCGAATTTGGGATCAAAAATTGGAAAATTGGGTGAAACTTCATAGGCTAAACTATTGGGTTTTTGAGTGGGTGTTTGACCTCCGATTTGGGAGATTTTTATATGGTTAGACTCGTGAGAGTACGAGGGTTCTGAAAATGTGAAAATTATTCGATTCCGAGGCGTTGGCCTAAAGGGCATTTTGGTCATTTTACCTAATTTCACGTTGTAGCTTTGAATTAAATAGCAAAACCAGTTGTTTGCGATGTTATTTACGATATGTAATTGAATTGAATAGATTTGGGCCATTTGGAGTCGGATACTCGTGGCAAAGGCGTGATTTCTAGTTGATTTTGAGTCGGTTCAAGGTAAGTGGCTTGTCTAACCTTGTGTGGGGGACCTTTCCCCTTAGGATATGATATTGTTAATTGAATGCCTTGTGCGTGAGGTGACGAGCGCGTACTTGAGCTAATTGTTGCAAAACCCGGTTTTACTTTAAATATTTAGACTGAGTTTCTTTCTTACCTGCTTTATTCTACTTGCAATTATAGCCTGTGTTAGTTTAGAAAAGCATGCTTAGCTGACCTAAATTGCCTATTTGCTTAAGTTGCCTTGATTGTACTACGTGAAGCATGTTAGGCTAGAACTACTTGTTGCCTTGTATTTTCTTGTACTCTAGTTCTGAATATCTTCTTGTTGTGGCTGTGTATTTACACTGGGACTACGGATGTGGGATTCCGGTAGCTCCCCCCTTGTTTGTTTACTTTGGGACTGCGGGTTTGATTCCCGATAGATCCCCCTGCATATTTATTTTGGGACTGCGGGTTAGCTTCCCGATAGATCCCCCCTGCACATTGATAGTCGGACTACGGGACGGTATCCCGGGAGATCCTTCGGATATATACATATGATGGACTACGGGACGGTATCCCGGGAGATCCACTGGACAGTTGAGAAAAGGACTACAGGACGGTATCCTGGGAGATCCTCATTGTTACCATTGGTATTGAGCTGTACATATTTCGTGTTTAATCCGCTCCTTGTGTAATTGTTATTGCTTTGTTTAGCCTGTCTTATTCCATTGTTGTACTCATTATTACTGCCTATTTTCATACTGTTAATTCATATTATATTGTTAGACCTCAGTAGGGCCCTGACCTTCCTCGTCACTACCCAACCGAGGTTAGGCTTGGCACTTACTGAGTACCGCCGTGGTGTACTCATGCCCCTTCTGCGCATGTTTTTCATGTGCAGGCCCAGGTACCTCCACTCAGGCGTACTATCCTCGAGGCGGAGAGATATAGCGGAGACTTTGAGGTATATCTGCCACGTCCGCAGATCAGGAGTCTCTATTCTGTTCCAGCTTTAGTAGTTACCCTATCCTTTTCTTTCAGTTGTTTAGACATTCTGGAGTTAGAGCAGCATATTACATTTCTATTAGCCTGTGGTTCCCGTGAGTTTCTGGGTTTTGGGATTGAGTTTTAGACTTCCGCGTTTATTTTGAGTGGTATAGGCCGAGCGGCCTTATATGCAGTTATTATTTTAATATGCCTAGCTTTATTTAACCATTTCGCAAGTTAGGTTGTTATTTTCGCATTGTTAGGCTTACCTAGTTGTAGGAACTAGGTGCCATCACGACATGTTCATGGAGGGTGAACTGGGGTCGTGACAAGTTGGTATCAGAGCTCTAGGTTCATAGGAGTCACGGAACACAGGCCGGTTTATTAGAGTCTCGCTGATCGGTACAGAGACGTTTGTACTTATCTACGAGAGGCTATGTAACTGTTAGGAAAATTCCACCTCATTTGACTTCCCTGTCGTGCGAGATTTTTGGCATTCGCAATTCTAAACTTCTGCCTTCTATTCTCTCATAGATGGTGAGGACACGTGCTACTCGAGATGATCAGGCCACCGCGCCCCCTTCTGTAGCTGTCAGAGGCCGGGGATGGGGTAGAGGCCGAGGACGTGCCCGTGGTGCAGCGAGAGCACCTATGCGAGCTGCCGTCGAAGTACCACCAGCAGATCCAGCCGGAGTCCAGGCACCTGACACGCCTACAGCTACTACTACTCCAGCCCTTCAGGAGACCTTTGCACAGTTCCTGAGCATGTTTGGTACGTTGATTCAGGCGGGATTGATTCAGGTTGTACCGACTACTTCACAGATTGGGGGAGGGACCCAGACTCCCGCCGCCCCCACTCCAGAGAAGCGAGTTTCCATTGGTTAGGTTCCAGGTGCCATGACGACACAGCCTGTGGTCCCAGTTCAGCGGGTGGTAAGGGCCTCTCGCCGAGTAGGGGACAGGTGGGTCCAGGAGAGAGAGGACAGACGGGGTCAGGAAGGAGAGTATAGAGGAGTGAGTAGACCTCGTAGACCAGGGAGATATACTAGTCCTTATTTTGGAGGCAGGGTGCGTCATGGTAGAGGTTTTGTGGGTCAGCCAGCTCAGTTTGTATCTTAGAGTTCCCACGGAGTTTCAGGTGTTCAGGGGTCTTGGAGCACCCGTACCGCACAGTTCCCACTGCCACGTCAGTCAAGAGGTTGCTTTGAGTGTTGTGACATACGCCATGTGGTGAGGTATTGCCCTAGACTTGGGAGTAGTGCACCTCCACAGATTTCTCGGCCACAACGCGCCCCGCAGAGTTCTCAGGCTATGGTTACAGCCCCAGTTGCTCCCACCTGCCCGTACCGAGGTTGTTGCCTCCGATTCTGTCATCACAGGTATTGTCATGGTTTGTTATAGTGGTGTATCGGTTCTATTTAATCTAGGCTCTACTTATTTTTATGTGTCTTCTTACTTTGCTCCGCATTTGGGTGTGCCTCGGGATTCTTTGAGTGCCCCCGTTTATGTTTCCACTCCTGTGAGGGATTCTCTTGTTGTGGACCGCGTTTATCGGTCATGTTTGGTTACTATTCGTGGTTTTGAGACCAGAGCGAATTTATTGTTACTCGGTATGGTGGATTTTGACATTATTCTGGGCATGGACTGGTTGTCACCCCATTTTGCTATCCTTGAATGTCACGCCAAGACTGTAACGCTGGCTATGCCAGGTACTCCGCATGTTGAGTGGAGTGGTACTTTAGATCACACTCCCAGTTGAGTTTTCTCTTTCCTTAAAGCTCAGCGTATGGTTAAGAAGGGGTGTGCCGCGTATTTAGCATATGTGAGAGATGTCAGTGTTGATACCCCTTCTGTTGATTCGGTCCCAGTGGTACGAGGTTATTCCGATGTGTTTCCAGCTGATCTTTCGGGCATGCCGCCTGATGGAGATATTGATTTTGGTATTGATCCGTTGCCGGGCACTCGGCCCATTTCCATTCCTCCATATCGTATGGCTCCTCCTGAGTTGAAGGAGTTGAAGGATCAGTTGTAGGAATTGCTTGGTAAGGGTTTCATTCGACCCAGTGTTTCACCGTGGGGTGCTCCTGTCTTGTTTGTGAAGAAAAAGGATGGTTCTATGCGTATGTGTATTGATTATCGTCAGTTGAACAAAGTTACAGTGAAGAACCGTTATCCTTTGCCTCGTATTGATGATCTGTTTGACCAGCTTCAGGGAGCACAAGTATTTTCTAAGATTGACTTGCGCTCGGGTTACCATCAGTTGAAGATTCGGGAGCCAGATATCCCGAAGACTGCCTTCAAGACTCGGTATGGTCATTACGAGTTCCTTGTTATGTCATTTGGGCTGACCAATGCCCCAGCAGCTTTCATGCATTTGATGCACAGTGTATTCAGGCCATATCTTGATTCATTCGTTATTGTTTATTGATGATATGTATTCCCGGAGTCGGGAAGATCATGAGCAGCACCTGAGGACCGTGCTTCAGACCCTGAGAGAGAAGAAGTTATATGCAAAGTTCTCAAAATGTGAGTTTTGGTTGAGTTCTGTGGCATTCTTAGGCCACGTGGTTTCGAGTGAAGGCATTCGGGTGGATCCGAGGAAGATAGAGGCCGTGCAGAGTTGGCCCAGGCCGTCCTCAGCTACAGAGATTCGTAGTTCCTTGGTTTGGCAGGCTACTACCGTCGTTTTGTGGAGGGATTTTCATCGATTGCAGGCCCCTATGACTAAATTGACCCAGAAGGGTGCCCCATTTCAATGGACAGAGAAGTGTGAGGCGAGCTTTCAGAAGCTCAAGACAGCTTTGACTACGGCCCCAATGTTGATATTGCCTACTGGTCCGGGGTCCTATACGGTTTATTGTGACATCTCGCGGGTTGGCCTCGGAGCGGTATTGATGCAGGACGGTAGGGTGATTGCCTACGCGTCCAGACAGTTGAAGATACATGAGAAGACTTTCCATGTCCACGACCTTGAGTTAGCTGCTATTGTTCATGCCTTGAAGATCTAGCGTCATCATTTGTGCGGTGTTCCTTGTGAGATATATACCGATCACCGGAGTTTGTACTATCTGTTCAAGCAGAATGATCTTCATTTGCGTCAGAGGAGATGGGTGGAGTTGTTGAAGGACTATGATATTACTATTCTGTATCACCCGGGCAAGGCCAATGTGGTGGCGGATGCCTTGAGTTGCCGGGCGGAGAGTTTGGGAAGTTTGGCATATTTACCAGCTTCAGAGAGGCCTATGGCGATAGATGTTCAGGCCTTAGACAGTCAGTTTGTGAGATTGGATCTTTCGGAGCCCAGTCGGGTTCTAGCTTGCATGGTTTCTCGGTTTTCCCTATTCGATCGTATCGGGGAGCAGCAGTATGATGGCCCCCATTTACTTGTCCTCAAGGACAAGGTTCAGCATGGTGATACCAGAGATGTGACCATTGGAGATGACGGGGTATTGAAGATGCAGGGTCGGACTTGTGTACCCAATATCGATGGGCTTAGGGAGTTGATTTTAGAAGAGGCCCACAGTTCGCGGTATTCCATTCATCCGGGTACCGCGAAGATGTATTAGGGTTTGAGGCAGCACTATTGGTGGAGGCAGATGAAGAAGGATATAGTTGGGTTTGTAGCTCGGTGCCTTAATTGTCAGCAGGTGAAGTATGAGCACTAGAGACCAGGTAGATTGCTTCAGCAGATAGAGATTTCGGAGTGGAAATGGGAGCGCATCACCATGGACTTTGTATCTGGACTCCCACGGACCTTGAAGAAGTTTGATGCCATTTGGGTTGTTGTGGATCGGCTGACCAAGTCCGCCCATTTCATTCCTGTGTGTACCACTTATTCATCGGAGCGGTTGGCAGAGATTTATATCCGGGAGATTGTTCATTTGCATGGTATTCCAGTTTCCATTATTTCAGACAGAGGTACTCAGTTTACATCGCGGTTCTGGAGAGCCGTGCAGCAAGAGTTAGGTACTCGGGTGGAGTTGAGCACAGCATTTCACCCCCAGACGGACGGACAGTCCGAGCGCACTATTCAGATTCTTGAGGATATGTTTCATGCGTGTGTGATTGAGTTTGGAGGGTCTTGGGATCAGTTCTTGCCATTGGCGGAGTTTGCTTACACCAACAGTTATCAGTCTAGCATTGAGATGGCGCCGTATGAGGCCTTATATGGTAGGAGGTGTAGATCTCCGGTGGGTTGGTTTGAGCCGGGTGAGGCCAGGCTATTAGGCACAGAGTTAGTTCAGGATGCATTGGAGAAAGTTAAGATGATTCAGGATAGACTCCGTACAGCCCAGTCCAGACAGAAGAGTTACGCGGACAGGAAGGTTCGTGATGTTTCATATATGGTTGGTGAGCGGGTTCTGCTTCGGGTTTCGCCTATGAAAGGCGTCATGAGGTTTGGAAAGAAAGGAAAGTTGAGTCCGAGGTTTATCGGCCCTTTTGAGATCTTGAGGCGAGTTGGGGAGGTTGCCTATGAGCTCTCCTTACCTCCTAGTTGGGCCGGAGTTCATCCGGTATTTCATGTTTCGATGCTCCGAAGGTATCACGGGGATCCGTCGCACGTGTTGGATTTCAGTTCAGTCCAGTTGGACAAGGATCTATCCTATGTTGAGGAGCCAGTGGCTATATTGGACAGGCAGATCGGAAAGTTGAGGTCAAAGAACATAGCTTCAGTGAAGGTTCAGTGGCGGGGTCAGCCGGCCGAGGAGGCGACTTGGGAGACCGAGCAGGATATGCACAACAGTTACCCTCGTCTTTTCACTACTTCAGGTATGTTCTCTATGCTCGTTCGAGGACGAACGAATGCTTAAGTGTAGGAGGATGTGACGACCCGGCCGGTCGTCTTAAGAATTTACGCCCCGATCCCCTATTAACTGCTTTCCCTAAGTTCAATTCTGCTATTTTGGTTTGCCGGGACGTTCGGTGTTGAGTTTCGGAGAGTTTTGGGACACTTAGTCCCTAAATGAGAGCTTAAGTGTTGAAAAGTGGTCCGTAGTCGGAACAGTGTGAAGACGACCTCAGAATGGAAATCTGATGGTCCCGTTAGGTGATTTCGGGGTTGGGAGCGTGTTCGGAATGTATTTTGGAAGTCCGTAACTCATTTAGGCTGGAAATGCCAAAGGTTGAATTTTTGAAGTTTCCAGTCCGATAGTGAGTTTTTGATCCGAGGGCCGGAATGGAATTCTGGAAGTTGCAGTAGCTCCGTCATGTCACTTGGGATGTGTGCGCAAAATTTTAGGTCATTCGAACGTGTTTTGGTTAGGTTTTTCATCCAAAGCGTGTTTTGATGAAAATTGAAGTACTTAGGCTCAAATCCGTGTTTAATTCGAGTTTCCGGCGTTGTTTTAGGTGGTTTAAAGATTGGTACAAGTTTGAATGAGGTATTAGGTGTTATTGGTGCTTTTGGTTGAGGTCGGGCCTCGGGATGATTTCGAGTGGTTAACGGAGAAATTTTTGAAGTGTTGCAGCAACTGGTTTTTCTCTTCTGGTATTTTTGCTTCTGCGTCTTGGGAACCGCAGGAGCGAATTTGGGCTCCCTCAGCTTTTTCCGCAGGTGCGGAGGACCTACCGCAGATGCAGTTACGCACCTGCGAGGCTTCTATCGCAGATGCGGCCCTGAGCCTTTTGTGAGAAACCGCAGAAGTGGTAAGTATTTCGCAGAAGCGGCAACCGCAGGTGCAGTATAAGACCGCAGAAGCAGAACCCTGGATTTTTAATGAAAACCGCAGAAGCAGCTCGTTTTCCGCATAAGCGGGACCGCAGAAGCAGTCCCTTGTCCGCAGAAGCGGAAACCCCTGAGCAGATATAGAAATTTCGAGGGTTAGTTTTCATAAGTTAGAAAAATCAAATTGAGCTCGGGGAAGGGCGATTTTTAGAGGGTTTTGAAGAGAAGACTATTGGGTAACGTTTCTTTAATCCCTTCTAGTTATATTTCATCATTTTGTTAAATCCATCATTAAAATTCGAATTTGGGATCAAAAATTGGAAAATTGGGTGAAACTTCATAGGCTAAACTATTGGGTTTTTGAGTGGGTGTTTGACCTCCGATTTGGGAGATTTTTATATGGTTAGACTCGTGAGAGTACGAGGGTTCTGAAAATGTAAAAATTATTCGATTCCGAGGCGTTGGCCTGAAGGGCATTTTGGTCATTTTAGCTAATTTCACGCCGTAGCTTTGTATTAAATAGCAAAACCAGTTGTTTGCGATGTTATTTACAATTGGTAATTGAATTGAATAGATTTGGGCCATTTGGAGTCGGATACTCGTGGCAAAGGCGTGATTTCTAGTTGATTTTGAGCCGGTTCGAGGTAAGTGGCTTGTCTAACCTTGTGTGGGGTACCTTTCCCCTTAGGATATGATATTGGTAATTGAATGCCTTGTGCGTGAGGTGACGAGCGCGTACTTGAGCTAATTGTTGAAAAACCCGATTTTACTTTAAATATTTAAACTGAGTTTCTTTCTTACCTGCTTTATTCTACTTGCAATTATAGCCTGTATTAGTTTAGAAAAGCATGCTTAGCTGACCTAAATTGCCTATTTGCTTAAGTTGCCTTGATTGTACTACGTGGAGCATGTTAGGCTAGAACTACTTGTTGCCTTGTATTTTCTTGTACTCTAGTTCTGAATATCTTCTTGTTGTGGCTGCGTATTTACATTGGGACTACGGATGTGGGATTCCGGTAGCTCCCCCCTTGTTTGTTTACTTTGGGACTGCGGGTTCGATTCCCGATAGATCCCCCTGCATATTTACTTTGGGAGTGCGGGTTCGATTCCCGATAGATCCCCCTGCATATTTATTTTGGGACTGCGGGTTAGATTCCCGATAGATCTCCCCTACACATTGATAGTTGGACTACGGGACGGTATCCCGGGAGATCCTTCGGATATATACATATGATGGACTACGGGATGGTATCCCAGGAGATCCACTGGACAGTTGAGAAAAGGACTACAGGACGGTATCCTAGGAGATCCTCATTGTTACCATTGGTATTGAGCTGTACATATTTCGTGTTTACTCCGCTCCTTGTGTAATTGTTATTGCTTTGTTTAGCCTGTCTTATTCCATTGTTGTACTCATTATTACTGCCTATTTTCATACTGTTAATTCATATTATATTGTTAAACCTCAGTAGGGCCCTGACCTTCCTCGTCACTACCCAACCGAGGTTAGGCTTGGCACTTACTGAGTACCGCCGTGGTGTACTCATGCCCTTTCTGCGCAGATTTTTCATGTGCAGACCCAGGTACCTCCACTCAGACGTACTATCCTCGAGGCGGAGAGATCTAGTGGAGACTTTGAGGTATATCTGCCGCGTCCGCAGGCCAGGAGTCTCTATTCTGTTCCAGCTTTAGTAGTTACCCTATCATTTTCATTCAGTTGTTTAGACATTCTGGAGTTAGAGCAGCATATTACATTTCTATTAGCCTGTGGTTCCCGTGAGTTTCCAGGTCTTGGGATTGAGTTGTAGACTTTCGCATTTCTTTTGAGTGGTATAGGCCGAGCGGCCTTATATGCAGTTATTATTTTAATATGCCTAGCTTTATTTAACCATTTCGCAAGTTAGGTTGTTATTTCCGCATTGTTAGGCTTACCTAGTTGTAGGAACTAGGTGCCATCACGACATGTTCAGGGAGGGTGAACTGGGGTTGTGACATTATTTCAATGAAATATTTATGTGAAGGTCAGCACAATAACAACAATCATTAAAAATGCGAAAATCTTACTTCGTAAGGTGTAAGTTTTAGAACTTAAGTAAAAAGCCAACAATAGTAAAATAGTTCAATTGATGTGAATGAAAATTATTCTATTTATATGAACCTCATATATTGTGACTATTTCGATGATTTATTTTATACCCCCGAAATCGAAAAATGTGGACATTCACAAAATACTTGACTTCATGGGGTTGATCCTCACTTTGGGGCTAGCAGATGCAAATATATTATCATGGGTCGATTTCAACAAAACAACCTTCATGATGGTAGCCTTGCACGAGATCATTTCGAGAACGCCAAATGCTTCCTTCATTGACCTTTCTGAAAGGAGAAGCGAATAGTCAACGAATTTGTTATTAGCTGGAAAGCAGGAATCGCCGGAGAACTGATTTTCATTTGAAGAAATTTGGCATTTTAATACTTTATATCATCCGCAATCACAAGATATGAAAGTTCTTGATGTTTGAAGTGCATCATGGAGATGAATTTAGATCATCTGGCTACATCTAGACCTCTGTAAATGGCCATTGTTTCAATATTTTGGAACTTCTATTTTTATCATTACAAATAGTTTCTAGATAATTCAGAGAATCTTTTTCATAAAATCTGCAGTCCAATACGTTCAGTACTTTAGTTCAATGGTTGCTTAATGTTAGCCTTCTCCTTTTTTTTCCTTGGGTTTTCTGAGGGATACAATAGGTCAGCACTTTTGTATATCTTTTTAGTTTTTATCAGCAGACTTGTTGGCATCTATTGATTCTCTAGGCTAAGTAATTAAAAGCGCATTTATTAATGAAATTTGTTTGTACCTAAAAGCAGCTTAATATTCTGATTTTTATCAAGAATTATCTTGGAATCTCTCTTCTCTCAAGTTACGTCGAACGGCTTTAGACAGTGTTAAAATAAATAATACTACATTGCCAAAAATAAATGATGTAGCTGCAAAATATAAATTTCTCGTCACAACGCACAAAGCTGTGAAAAGCATATTGAAATAAATTCAAAGTTGAGGTAAAAATAATATCTATATAAATATACAAAGAATCTGGACCTGTTTTTTTTGTATATATTGTAGTTTCATAGGTCCTCTTTTGAAAGGTTCAAGCAGATTGGATTTTAACATTTCTGCGGGAAATATAAATTTTTTAGTCAGGGCGCGCAAAGCTGTGAAGAATAGAATGATAGAAATTTAGAATGGTGTTCAAAAGAATATCTCTATTAATATACAAATAATATGGACCTGATGCTTGAAATATCATATTTCAAAATTCCTCTTTCTAACGACACAAACGGATCGTGGTTTCAACATGTCTGCGGAGATTATGATTTTTCTACTCAGGAAACAAAGCTGTAGAAAGCACAATAGCAGATATTCAGAAATGAATAAAAATGCCTATATGTATAAATGTATTAATAATCTGGACCTGATTTCTTAATTTATTATAGTCGCAGAAGCTACTATTCCAACGGCAAAAGTGGATCGGCTTTATGACTCGTCTGCAAAATAATATAAATTTTATCTTGAAGACACATAAAGCTGTAAAAAGCAGAATGAGCTCCAGCTATTATAGATTGTAAAATGAGGAACCACTCCAATTCCTGCTCCACCTATACATTTAGAAATGATAGGAAAGGGAGAAAGGGGTTATGGCAGGGGAGGTAGGAAAATTAGAATTCAACCCAGCTGTTTGAGTCACCATTACCTAACATTCCCTAAAAGATTTCTTCACTATTTCCTACAACACAAAGTGAACATAATACGTAGTTTCAAGGGTTAGTTGCATATAAAGTTAGCATCGATAAGAAGCATTAAGTACTTGACCAAATATAATTTTTGAAAAATTACTTACACCATTAACAGAGGCTTCAGGTGGTCCTTTAAATTAATTTAAGGCCCCTTCAATTAGCCGTCTATAACTTTGTCAGGTGCTATTCAGCGTAGCTAACTAAATCCTCAACCACTTTTTCAAACCATAAAATAAGAGAAACAAATATGTGCATTTTTCCAACTATTAACATGAAAAACCGATTAAATTAATACTACACAAGATAGTTCACTCACTTGCATGGACTCCACTAATTGGCCAATTGTTTGAGTCAGTCTCTCAGAGTAATTATCCTGAACAGAAAGTAATCTGTATTTATTAATGACTAAAACGGTTAGATGTATATTTGGATAAATTTATTTGAGTATAGATGCAATGAAATATTAATTATATATATATAAATGTATATATTGAACCGTGTTTTGAACTCGTCAGATTGAGAAAAATTTGGATTAATCCACAGCTTTGATGCATTTCAAGTATTGCGCACAGAATATGAATCTACAAAACAACGTACGTGTAAGATATAATGAATAACTTTCACACAGTAATGTCAAGTTGAATAATTGTATTTTACCTTGAAATTTATGGGCTTTTATGAGCTGCATAACAACAACAATAGGCTGGTTGTTAGAACTTAGCAGGTGAGGTACAATTTCATCAACAAACTCGCCCCTGTGAGCACGTGATTTTTGCCACGCTTAAACTACTCCTACAAAATTCCTTAGAATTAGGATTTTTCTTTATTATTTGAATTAATTGCATGATTTTGTGCCTTGTTTGCATTTTTTTGTGCATCCTAGTTGCCATAATTCATAAAAAAGTACAAATAATAGTGCATTTGCATCTAGAATTCGATTTTATATTTGTAGTCTTACTAGTTAATTAATATTACTAAAATGAGAGAAAAAATAACAAAATGGTCTTTTCACAATTTTCAATTAGGACTTAGGCTATTCTTTTAGAAATTAATCAGTCTAAGTTTGGGAAATTAAATTAGGTTTTTGTTAGTTTTAATTTTGTAAAGAAATAAACAAAATAAATAAATAAATAAAAAGGAAAAAAAAGAAGAAAAGAAAAGGATTTTAATAAAAAGAAAAGAATTAATTGAAAATATAAAAAGAAGTAAGAAGCAGGCCAGCCAGCTTGGGCTAATATTCATATCAATTGGCCAGCCCAAATATTCCCTAAATCACCCTGTCCAAGCCCAAAAACACCCCACCCGGTCCAGCCTTTAATTACCCCAAATGACGTCGTTTTGGATAAAAGCAATCAGGACCGTCGAGGTTATCTAATCCAACGGTCCTGAAGCCCACATCATTTAATATATATATATATCTGTCCAAATGACACCACCCCCCCCTCAGGACCCCCTACCCTCGTCTCTCTCAGACCTCTCATCAGAGACCCTAATTCCGTCGTCCTCCGCCGTAAGCCGCCGGCCGGAAATCCCCTCCGCCGGCGGCGATGGCCCAAATGCCCCAAAATTTTCACCATGGCTTCTCCTTCACCTCCCCTTTCCAAATCCCAGCTTCGTTTCCCTCAAATCCCAACCAAACACCTCAAATAGTCCAAACCCTAATGGCGGCGCCGCCCCCCAAANGCCTCCGCCGTGCGCGGCGGCGCCGCCTTAAAACCCCACCAAACTTACACCCTATACTCTCCTAATCTCCATCTTTCCAAATCCCAAACCAGAACCTTTCAAATCCAAGTGTAACTGCACGAATCTTAGATCTAGGGTTGTTGTCAAGACTGTTCGAATTTCCAGGGTCAGCCAGTGTTCGAGTGGTTTTGAAATTGTGTTATGTGTTTGTTCTTGGCAAGTACAAACACATAACATTATTTGAGGACCAAATTCGAGATCAGGTGAGTTTAAATCTCAAAATCAGTAAGTGTTCTTAAACTTCCTTTTCTTCATGATTTTNTTCTTCATGATTTTTCTTAATAATAGTTTCAGTTTTGTTTTTCCCTAGATTCATCTTCAATATTTCTTTTAGGATTGATTTAGGGCTTTGATTTGTTCCAATTATAGTCTAATTTCTCTCCTGTTATCTGATTTAATTGCTCGTTTAAATTTTAACCCTAGTATTCCCTGTTTAATATTGTTTTACATTTGGATAGTGTAGTTTCAGTTGTTAGGTTATTATCTTGTTAGTTTAATAACAAATCTAGTCTGATTAATTAGAATTAGTTTCTAAGTGCTGATCTAAATAGGTTTGGTTATAGCTGATCGTTCCAATCCCTCAGATAATTTTGACCAGGGTAAAAGGGTTTGGGTTTAGTTAACCAGGGTTAGTTAATTCAGGGGAGTTCAGGGGTAACTTAGGTATTTCAGATGGGATAGAAATGCAGTAATTGAAACTGGAACCTCCTAGAATCTTCTAGAAGAGGTGTCGAGTTAGGATTTCAGTAACTTGATAATGTAACTTGGGAAATAAGTCAGTAAATAGGGACTAACTAAGCAAAGCTGAAAATAAAAGAGGGGAAAAAGGGGTAAAGGAAAATCTGGAAGCTTCCCTTGATTTTTGCCTATAAAAGGCAGTCCCCCTGCCTTCTTTCACAAGTTTCAATCTCTGAAAATTCCCCAAAATTTCCAGCTTCTAATTTTCCCCCCAAAAACCATTTCTGTAAATCTGAGCCTCCAAATTTGAATTTCAAATTCAAAGAAGTTCAAAATCTGAACTCTTATAGTTCAAAAACTCCTTTTAGATCTTAATTTCCTCCAAAAAGCCAAAAACAAACAAAAATACAGGAGAAAATTCCAAAAAAAAAACACTGTTTCATTAAATTTTCTAGGTTAATTTTGAGTTTTAGGCATTGATTCTCACCTCTCAGCTTGATTCTTAATTGCTGAAACTTCAGAAGTGGCTTGGCTTCAATTTCGAGTTTGAATTTGGGTTATTTGAGTCAAATTTTGGTGTGTTTGCTGGTTGTGTGGATTGCTGGACTTCATTTGCATACTAATCCTGGGTTTTTGAGACTAATTTTGAGCTGTTGTGACCTGCTGTTTGCTCCTGTTGGTTAATCAAATTGCTGCTGACCTTCCTCTTCTCCTTTATTTCATTGTAATCCAGGTACACGCTCGAATTTGGTTTGATGTAACTTTGAAGTGGAGATGAAATGAAAGATGCTCGCATATTTGCATATTTGCTTCCTGAATTATGCTTGCTTGGATTGTTATGCAGTAATAGTTAAATAGATATTAGAGTCTAATATGATTTGATTCCAATTCGTGTGCACATGAACCCTGGGCTGTATAACTTGGACTGAAACTGGACTATATTGGACTATGTAGATTGTTAGAATTATGACTGTTCCTCCAAATACTGTAACCCTAGCATAATTTAATTTCCTTGCGTTATTTTGACCTTTAAACATTGAAAACATATTGTAGAATTCGAAACTAATTCTTAAATAGTATGTATACTCGCATTTGTTAGCTCCAGATCTAGGGAGTGTTTGGAATCATGCTGCATATGACGTATTTGATATCTAGTGGTTTAGCTTGTGAAATCACAAACCTATATCTTGGCATGTTAAATCTGTTAATTCTGATGCTTCCATGTAATAGATAATCACCTTGGTGTAATCATCATTTTTTTATAATTGATTGTGTTAGTTAATAGCTCAACGAAAAGGTTTAGATTCTAATTGATATATGAATTTGATTCCTAATGTCTAATTTTATGTCTCATGCACAACGAAATCAAAGTTTGGTTTTGGGCTGATAGTCTAAAAGCCTAGACTGCTTGGTGACCACGGATAAATAATTCAACCTGACCATAATTGAGGCCAGGATCGTCTTCTGCTGATTCAATAGAAGCTTGAGCTGTTGGGCTCCATGATAGGCCCAATTTCCCTATCTCTTATTTTTCTCTCAACGCTGGCCTCTTCTTAAAATTGGTCATTTCGCCCATTTGGTTTAATTTCCCTTTAGTAGCCAAGGGTGTTATGAATAAGGTCAATCGGAATGTTTTTGGGCTTTTCAAATAAAGTAGCGGACTCGAGCTAAGGGTTTCTTCAGTAATGGGAATCGCCTTGTTCGAGTTCGGACTTGAACTTAGAATTCCTTAATCACTTTAAATAATGGCAATTGGTGCTTATAATTAATTAGGGCCCTTTAGAGACAAATTCAATAGAAAAATAATAGTTTGCTTTTAGGTTGGCCTTTAAATAATAGAACGAGGTGTGCCACGCCAAATGAAACCTATAAATTGCGTGGCCCTCTTTAAATACTTACATTAAAAATACTTAGAAATCGGGGCGTGCCGATTAGCGAATTTCACGGCCCTCCGCAAAGATAATAACACGTTAATCGCTTTAGGTGCGCTTTTACTAATTTTACCTTCCTAAATACGGGTGTGCATTTCATGCAACCCAAATCCAAATCCCAAAACGTTGAATAAGAATGTGTCGAGGATCCGGGTGCATTTCATGTGACGTGATCCGAAAATACGTTTTTAAACGACGTTCACTTTCTTAAAAAAAAAATTCAACTAAAAGCGGTTAAATAATTCTAAAATTGCACTATAGGTTTGCACATGTATAGAAATCAGATTTAGCCATTTATAATAATTTAAGCGATCGTGCTAGAACCACGGGGTCCGGAGATGCCTACCACCTTCCCTCGGGTCAACAGAATTCTTTATTCAGAATTTCTGGTTCGCAGACTCCAATTGGGAAGTCGACAATTGTCCTCGATTTGGGATTTAAGTTAAATCAGTGACTTGGGACACCAAAAGCCAATCCTATCCCAAGTGGCGACTCTAAAAAATAGATAAATAATCCCATTTCGAATAATGTCACTTTAAATGGAAAAACTCCCTTATACATTTATCCTTCGGGGTAGGTGTGTAAAAAAGGAGGTGTGACAGCTCTGGCGACTCTGCTGGGGACACGAATCCAGAATTTCGATTCAGGGTTCAAGAATTCGAGCTTAGTATAATTATTATATTTGGCTTTATCTGATTTTTCTACATGTTCCATGCTATATGTGCTAAATGTTTTACCGCTTTGATATTTGTTGAATTGTATATATAAACTGTTACGAATCCCTTCCTCTCTCTGAGTCTTCTACATCATGGAGAAGGGTGCACTTCGTGTAGCTTCTCTTCTGTTTAGAGCCTTTTCCCATTTAGAACGAGGTTTGGATAAGTTGCTAAGCCGACGGAGCTTCTGTATCCCTGGTACACTGCCTCCCCCTCGGCTCGAGTTGTCCGCTCGGGTAAGCCAGGTCTAGACCAATAAACCTAGGGTTTAAACCTAGAAGAACAAAACCTCATGCCGGATCCCTATTAGGACATTTGTTTGCATCATGTACATTTGACTTAGGGGACTCAACACAGGGGTTGGGTCCGTCTAGGACAGGTGACCTGAAATGAATTGACCATCCTGATGCATCTTACGTGCTACTTGCGCATTTATTTGCTCGGCTTTGCATGTTGACTGGCTCGTCTAAATGAGTGAATTATGAAAAATAAGCAGTGTTAAGACTCAGTGAGTATAACCTTTTGTTTTGAAAACCCAATGCTGCCGAATTTGTGAAAAATGAAAAAAAAAGAAAAAGAGAAAAATATTTGAAAAATAGGAAGGACATTGTTGTTCAAAAATACATTTGTTTATTTTGGCAAATCTGCCCGAACTATGCTGGTTTGATTCTCACCGGATGTGAGATACGTAGGCAACCCTCATCGGGTCCAACACCCTTTTGCAAAAATAGCCAAAACATGTCAAACTTTTAATTTTTGTCATAAATAAGTCGGGTGATGTCATTCTTGTCTAAAATAAGCTGAATGTCCCTAAAAGGACGCCGGAAGGCCGTTTTTGCAAGAACAGCCACCCTGAGTCATTTTTAAATGGTTTGCGGGCACAACCTTAAAATCTTCCTCCCTGAAGTGCTGAAAGGCCGTATTTGCAAATCCAAGTCCTTGTTTTTCTAAATAAAGAATTTTTGCACAAATAGCCATTTTTCAAATAAATCATTAAAGTCTCCTAAATAAATGTGCAGGATGAATTCAAGTAATATCGAAACCTTCTCAGTCTTGAGCGAGATCCCTTTGAAACTCCATATGTGGTGGCATGATTTGGGAAAAGGAAGCATAGATACCGTGGTCAAAAGTTTGGGCGGTCTCGTAGATTTGTTGAACATCAAACCAAGGAAGGATATCATTGAGGCACTAATACCATTTTGGGACCCGACCCGTAATGTATTCCGGTTTTCAGATTTCGAACTCACACCTACATTAGAAGAGATTGCGGGATACGCAGGTCTCAACGGGAACCTCCGAGGTAGATACCCATTAGCCCCACAACCGGTAACCCTTCATCGGTTCTTGGATTTGTTGAACATCAGCCAGGATATTCAAGACCCGCACCTGGCGGAAGGGTGTTGTACATTGCATTTCTTATATCATCGGTATGGTAACCCCAAAGGTTTCGAGTAACCCAACACAGGATTGACACATGCCGGAAATAAAGACAAATAGGAAGCCCGACGGGGATTAGCCTTCATGGTAGCCTTTTTGGGAGTGGTGATTTGTCCGAGAAAAGATGGTCACATAGACCTCGGCCTGGTAGGGATGCTAGATGTTGCCATGCAAAAACCTACTAGCACAGTGGCTCCCCTGATTGTAGCAAAAATGTACCGAGCTTTGACCAAATATCGGAAAGGGGTGAAATTCTATCAAGGTTGCAATTTGCTCTTACAGTTGTGGATACAGGAACACCTCTGTCACCGCACAGGCTATATGAACTACGGTTTAACAGGGTTGAGTTGTATTGCAGAATTCGAGACCCGGGTGACAGGTATTGAGTTCCCTGAGGGCACTGAGGCCTGGTCGTCATGCTTAAGATCCCTGACCGCAGATAAAGTTGAATGGGCTTACGGATGGCTTCCTGCTACTAAAGCTGTATACACATCAGCAGAGGTCTCTTATATTCTTTTGATGGGTATTCGAAGCATTCAGCCTTATGCTCCTTACCGAGTTTTGCGACAATTTGGAAGATTCCAGATAGTGCACAATGATGAAGACCTGAGTGGGCAAGTCATCGAGTTAGGCCCGAAGGCTATTTTCCCTGAAGGCAGAATCCGAAAGATATGGAATGAGTGCACGTACCTTAAGCCTAAGACTATAATACAGGACCGAGCAAGAGGCGAGGTAGATCCCAAATACTTGGTCTGGTTTGGTAAAAGATTTCAAATTCCTGAGAGACCCGCCAAAAGGCCACATGTACAACAATTCACTAACGAGGCCCAGGTGCAATGGGATTGGTTAGCCAAAGAAAAGGAGTACAGGGCTCGAATAGGAGCATTGGAAAAACAGGTTCAGGAGCTCCGGTTTGAAAACAGCTTGCAAGCCGCAGCTGATGAAGGTGATAAAAAGAAATTGGCCCAGGAGAATTAAGCTCTAAAGGCCCAAATTCAGCAAATGAAAATAGATGCCAGGAATCAAGAAAGAAGTCTATCCGACGAGAGATTGATAAAAGGGTTAAAGAAGCAAGTCCTGGACTGTCAGGAAGGATTGGAGAAATCCGAGGGTAACATGGCAAGACTTCGAGCACAATGGGCAAAGAAGACCGAGGAAAGAGCCCAGTTTTTACAACAAATGAAGAGAAACTACGAGGGAACCATTGCTAACATGAAAAGAAAGATGAATACTCTTGAAGAAAAGGCGGCTCGGCGGGACAAAGAATTTCAGGCCGAGAGGGAACAATGCTATCGGTTAATCGCTGAGATGGAAAGGGAAATAAAATTATTACAAGACCTTCACTTCCAGGATGTTCAGGTGCTAGAGGCTCGTACTCAACAGATAAGTCGACTACTCCAAGAAAGGGGCCAAATCAGGGAAAGAATCAAAAGCATTGCCAACTATATTGTCATGAAGTGTCAGGCCGGTGAGCGGATGGGTCGTACCACGTTCTTTGCCTCCGTGATGATATTTGTTCGCCAGGTCATGAATGATCTGGATCGGTTGCAAAAGGGTCTTGCACGCAGGCCCGCGGCGATGCCGAGTGATGCCCCGCGGGCCCCAGGATTTGAAGCTTTGATGTATTCTTAGTTAATCGAGTCTGTATTTTTGCTTTTGAGTCTGGTTTTTGTACTTTCCTTTTTCCAAGAAAAGAAAAACAAATAGTCTAGTAGCTTTGTAATCGCAGTTGTTATTAATGAAAAATTGAAAATCCCAAAATTTGTTTTCTTACTTTTTGCATTTATTTGCAAGAACTACGCTTGGTCTGATTCATGCGGGGTCATGATACGTAGGCAATCTCCATAGGGTTCGATCGTAACCCTAAGAAAAAAAGAGAGGAAAAGAGAAGGAAAGTACGACGGAAGGAAATAAAAGAAAAACAAGAGAGGAAAAGAAACGCAAAAAGAGAAAATAAGAGAAAACCCATGGCCACGGAAAAGAAAAGAGCGGAAAATGAAACGAAGAGAGAAGAAGGGAAAGAAAATGAGAGAAAATAAAACAAAAAGAGAAAGAAAAGCGAAGGGAACAAAAGAAAAGTCGGGATGACGCATGCAACCGAAGCAAACATGTAGATATTCATTTAACTGTATAGGTGCATCACACTCCAATATGCGGTTACCCACCCAAACACTCCTTTGGGGAAACCTACCATAACTGCTCACTTCCTAGGAACACCTTCTGAGGTTCGCCCCCAGGTGTTCCCGTCTGGACCTGCTCCCAACATCTTTACGGCTCCACCATGCTCCGCAACCACACAACCATCACTACCCAAGCATGCTGTTGACTCTTCAGTCTTCACGTTCCAAAATCCCGTCTTTCAGGATGACCCCTCCTCATTTATACCTCAATATACCCTACTCTCAGCCAGCCCACCATACGAGCTTACATTGGGGCAGGTACAA